>NC_134825.1:172056793-172356793 GCF_004210375.1 Tachypleus tridentatus
GGCCTATAAACTCAGGCTACTTCGGTATAACTGCATTCATTAGATTGGTTGGTGAGTAAAGCCTATAAACTCGAGCTACTTGTGTATAATTAAATTCATTAGAGACGGTGGGGTAGTAAAGCCTATAAACCCAGGCTACTTAATTTATAACTTCACATTCATTAGAACGGTGGATGAAGTAAAGCCTATAAACTCGAGCTACTTGGTATAACTAAATTCATTAGAACGGTGGGGAGTAAAGCCCTATAAACTCGAGCTATTCAGTATAACTAAATTCATTAGAACGGTGGTAGTAAAGCTCTAAACTCGAGCTACTTGGTATAACTAAATTCATTAGAACGGTGGGTAGTAAAACCCTATAAACTCGAGCTACTTGGTATAACTACATTCATTAGAACGGTGGGTAGTAAAGCCTATAAACTCGAGCTACTTGGTATAACTAAATTCATTAGAACGGTGGGTAGTAAAGCCTATAAACTCGAGCTACTTGGTATAACTAAATTCATTAGAACGGTAGGTAGTAAAGCCTATAAACTCGAGCTACTTGGTATAACTAAATTCATTAGATTGGTTGGTAGTAAAGCCTATAAACTCGAGCTACTTGGTATAACTAAATTCATTAGAACGGTGGGTGAGTAAAGCCTATAAACTCGAGCTACTTGGTATAACTAAATTCATTAGAACGGTGGGTAGTAAAGCCTATAAACTCGAGCTACTTGGTATAACTAAATTCATTAGAACGGTGGGTAGTAAAGCCTATAAACTCGAGCTACTTGGTATAACTACATTCATTAGAACGGTGGGTAGTAAAGCCTATAAACTCGAGCTACTTGGTATAACTAAATTCATTAGAACGGTGGGTAGTAAAGCCTATAAACTCGAGCTACTTGGTATAACTACATTCATTAGAACGGTGGGTAGTAAAGCCTATAAACTCGAGCTACTTGGTATAACTAAATTCATTAGAACGGTGGGTAGTAAAGCCTATAAACTCGAGCTACTTTGGTATAACTACATTCATTAGAACGGTGGGTAGTAAAGCCTATAAACTCGAGCTACTTGGTATAACTAAATTCATTAGAACGGTGGGTAGTAAAAGCCTATAAACTCGAGCTACTTGGTATAACTAAATTCATTAGAACGGTGGGTAGTAAAGCCTATAAACTCGAGCTACTTGGTATAACTAAATTCATTAGAACGGTGGGTAGTAAAGCCTATAAACTCGAGCTACTTGGTATAACTACATTCATTAGAACGGTGGGTGAGTAAAGCCTATAAACTCGAGCTACTTGGTATAACTAAATTCATTAGAACGGTGGGTAGTAAAGCCTATAAACTCGAGCTACTTCGGTATAACTAAATTCATTAGAACGGTGGGTAGTAAAGCCTATAAACTCGAGCTACTTGGTATAACTAAATTCATTAGAACGGTGGGTAGTAAAGCCTATAAACCCGAGCTAGTATAACTACATTCTAGTAAAAGCCTATAAACTCGAGCTACTTGGTATAACTAAATTCATTAGAACGGTGGTAGTAAAGCCTATAAACTCGAGCTACTTGGTATAACTAAATTCATTAGAACGGTGGGTAGTAAAGCCTATAAACTCGAGCTACTTGGTATAACTACATTCATTAGAACGGTGGGTAGTAAAGCCTATAAACTCGAGCTACTTGGTATAACTACATTCATTAGATTGGTTGGTAGTAAAACCTATAAACTCGAGCTACTTGGTATAACTACATTCATTAGAACGGTGGGTAGTAAAGCCTATAAACTCGAGCTACTTGGTATAACTAAATTCATTAGAACGGTGGGTAGTAAAGCCTATAAACTCGAGCTACTTGGTATAACTACATTCATTAGAACGGTGGGTAGTAAAGCCTATAAACTCGAGCTACTTGGTATAACTACATTCATTAGAATTGGTTGGTAGTAAAGCCTATAAACTCGAGCTACTTGGTATAACTACATTCATTAGAACGGTGGGTAGTAAAGCCTATAAACTCGAGCTACTTGGTATAACTACATTCATTAGATTGGTTGGTAGTAAAGCCTATAAACTCGAGCTACTTGGTATAACTACATTCATTAGAACGGTGGGTAGTAAAGCCTATAAACTCGAGCTACTTGGTATAACTACATTCATTAGAACGGTGGGTAGTAAAGCCTATAAACTCGAGCTACTTGGTATAACTAAATTCATTAGAACGGTGGGTAGTAAAGCCTATAAACTCGAGCTATTTGGTATAACTACATTCATTAGAACGGTTGGTAGTAAAGCCTATAAACTCGAGCTACTTGGTATAACTACATTCATTAGAACGGTGGGTAGTAAAGCCTATAAACTCGAGCTACTTGGTATAACTACATTCATTAGAACGGTGGGTAGTAAAAGCCTATAAACTCGAGCTACTTGGTATAACTACATTCATTAGAACGGTTGGTAGTAAAGCCTATAAACTCGAGCTACTTGGGTATAACTAACATTCATTAGAACGGTGGGTAGTAAAGCCTATAAACTCGAGCTACTTGGTATAACTACATTCATTAGAACGGTGGGTAGTAAAGCCTATAAACTCGAGCTACTTGGTATAACTACATTCATTAGATTGGTTGGTAGTAAAGCCTATAAACTCGAGCTACTTGGTATAACTACATTCATTAGAACGGTGGTAGTAAAGCCTATAAACTCGAGCTACTTGGTATAACTACATTCATTAGAACGGTGGGTAGTAAAGCCTATAAACTCGAGCTACTTGGTATAACTAAATTCATTAGAACGGTGGGTAGTAAAGCCTATAAACTCGAGCTACTTGGTATAACTACATTCATTAGAACGGTGGGTAGTAAAGCCTATAAACTCGAGCTACTTGGTATAACTACATTCATTAGAACGGTTGGGTAGTAAAGCTACTATAAATTCTCGAGCTACTTCGGTATAACTACATTCATTAGAACGGTTGGTAGTAAAGCCTATAAACTCGAGCTACTTGGTATAACTACATTCATTAGAACGGTGGGTAGTAAAGCCTATAAACTCGAGCTACTTGGTATAACTACATTCATTAGAACGGTGGGTAGTAAAGCCTATAAACTCGAGCTACTTGGTATAACTAAATTCATTAGAACGGTGGGTGAGTAAAGCCTATAAACTCGAGCTACTTGGTATAACTACATTCATTAGATTGGTTGGTAGTAAAGCCTATAAACTCGAGCTACTTGGTATAACTAATTCATTAGAACGGTGGGTAGGCCTATAAACTCGAGCTACTTGGTATAACTAAATTCATTAGAACGGTGGGTAGTAAAGCCTATAAACTCGAGCTACTTGGTATAACTAAATTCATTAGAACGGTGGGTAGTAAAGCCTATAAACTCGAGCTACTTGGTATAACTAAATTCATTAGAACGGTGGGTAGTAAAGCCTATAAACTCGAGCTACTTGGTATAACTAAATTCATTAGAACGGTGGGTAGTAAAGCCTATAAACTCGAGCTACTTGGTATAACTAAATTCATTAGAACGGTGGGTAGTAAAAGCCTATAAACTCGAGCTACTTGGTATAACTAAATTCATTAGAACGGTGGGTAGTAAAGCCTATAAACTCGAGCTACTTGGTATAACTAAATTCATTAGAACGGTGGGTAGTAAAGCCTATAAACTCGAGCTACTTGGTATAACTAAATTCATTAGAACGGTGGGTAGTAAAGCCTATAAACTCGAGCTACTTGGTATAACTAAATTCATTAGAACGGTGGGTAGTAAAGCCTATAAACTCGAGCTACTTGGTATAACTAAATTCATTAGAACGGTGGGTAGTAAAGCCTATAAACTCGAGCTACTTGGTATAACTAAATTCATTAGAACGGTGGGTAGTAAAGCCTATAAACTCGAGCTACTTGGTATAACTAAATTCATTAGAACGGTGGGTAGTAAAGCCTATAAACTCGAGCTACTTGGTATAACTAAATTCATTAGAACGGTGGGTAGTAAAGCCTATAAACTCGAGCTACTTGGTATAACTAAATTCATTAGAACGGTGGGTAGTAAAGCCTATAAACTCGAGCTACTTGGTATAACTAAATTCATTAGAACGGTGGGTAGTAAAGCCTATAAACTCGAGCTACTTGGTATAACTAAATTCATTAGAACGGTGGGTAGTAAAGCCTATAAACTCGAGCTACTTGGTATAACTAAATTCATTAGAACGGTGGGTAGTAAAGCCTATAAACTCGAGCTACTTGGTATAACTAAATTCATTAGAACGGTGGGTAGTAAAGCCTATAAACTCGAGCTACTTGGTATAACTAAATTCATTAGAACGGTGGGTAGTAAAGCCTATAAACTCGAGCTACTTGGTATAACTAAATTCATTAGAACGGTGGGTAGTAAAGCCTATAAACTCGAGCTACTTGGTATAACTACATTCATTAGATTGGTGGGTAGTAAAGCCTATAAACTCGAGCTACTTGGTATAACTAAATTCATTAGAACGGTGGGTAGTAAAGCCTATAAACTCGAGCTACTTGGTATAACTAAATTCATTAGAACGGTGGGTAGTAAAGCCTATAAACTCGAGCTACTTGGTATAACTACATTCATTAGAACGGTGGGTAGTAAAGCCTATAAACTCGAGCTACTTGGTATAACTACATTCATTAGAACGGTTGGTAGTAAAGCCTATAAACTCGAGCTACTTGGTATAACTAAATTCATTAGAACGGTGGGTAGTAAAGCCTATAAACTCGAGCTACTTGGTATAACTACATTCATTAGAACGGTGGGTAGTAAAGCCTATAAACTCGAGCTACTTGGTATAACTAAATTCATTAGATTGGTGGGTAGTAAAGCCTATAAACTCGAGCTACTTGGTATAACTAAATTCATTAGAACGGTGGGTAGTAAAGCCTATAAACTCGAGCTACTTGGTATAACTACATTCATTAGATTGGTTGGTAGTAAAGCCTATAAACTCGAGCTACTTGGTATAACTACATTCATTAGAACGGTGGGTAGTAAAGCCTATAAACTCGAGCTACTTGGTATAACTACATTCATTAGAACGGTGGGTAGTAAAGCCTATAAACTCGAGCTACTTGGTATAACTAAATTCATTAGAACGGTTGGTAGTAAAGCCTATAAACTCGAGCTACTTGGTATAACTACATTCATTAGAACGGTGGGTAGTAAAGCCTATAAACTCGAGCTACTTGGTATAACTACATTCATTAGAACGGTTGGGTAGTAAAGCCTATAAACTCGAGCTACTTGGTATAACTAAATTCATTAGAACGGTGGGTAGTAAAGCCTATAAACTCGAGCTACTTGGTATAACTACATTCATTAGAACGGTGGGTAGTAAAGCCTATAAACTCGAGCTACTTGGTATAACTAAATTCATTAGAACGGTGGGTAGTAAAGCCTATAAACTCGAGCTACTTGGTATAACTACATTCATTAGAACGGTGGGTAGTAAAGCCTATAAACTCGAGCTACTTGGTATAACTAAATTCATTAGAACGGTGGGTAGTAAAGCCTATAAACTCGAGCTACTTGGTATAACTAAATTCATTAGAACGGTGGGTAGTAAAGCCTATAAACTCGAGCTACTTGGTATAACTAAATTCATTAGAACGGTGGGTAGTAAAGCCTATAAACTCGAGCTACTTGGTATAACTAAATTCATTAGAACGGTGGGTAGTAAAGCCTATAAACTCGAGCTACTTGGTATAACTAAATTCATTAGAACGGTGGGTAGTAAAGCCTATAAACTCGAGCTACTTGGTATAACTAAATTCATTAGAACGGTGGGTAGTAAAGCCTATAAACTCGAGCTACTTGGTATAACTAAATTCATTAGAACGGTGGGTAGTAAAGCCTATAAACTCGAGCTACTTGGTATAACTAAATTCATTAGAACGGTGGGTAGTAAAGCCTATAAACTCGAGCTACTTGGTATAACTAAATTCATTAGAACGGTGGGTAGTAAAGCCTATAAACTCGAGCTACTTGGTATAACTAAATTCATTAGAACGGTGGGTAGTAAAGCCTATAAACTCGAGCTACTTGGTATAACTAAATTCATTAGAACGGTGGGTAGTAAAGCCTATAAACTCGAGCTACTTGGTATAACTAAATTCATTAGAACGGTGGGTAGTAAAGCCTATAAACTCGAGCTACTTGGTATAACTAAATTCATTAGAACGGTGGGTAGTAAAGCCTATAAACTCGAGCTACTTGGTATAACTAAATTCATTAGAACGGTGGGTAGTAAAGCCTATAAACTCGAGCTACTTGGTATAACTAAATTCATTAGAACGGTGGGTAGTAAAGCCTATAAACTCGAGCTACTTGGTATAACTAAATTCATTAGAACGGTGGGTAGTAAAGCCTATAAACTCGAGCTACTTGGTATAACTAAATTCATTAGAACGGTGGGTAGTAAAGCCTATAAACTCGAGCTACTTGGTATAACTAAATTCATTAGAACGGTGGGTAGTAAAGCCTATAAACTCGAGCTACTTGGTATAACTAAATTCATTAGAACGGTTGGGTAGTAAAGCCTATAAACTCGAGCTACTTGGTATAACTAAATTCATTAGAACGGTGGGTAGTAAAGCCTATAAACTCGAGCTACTTGGTATAACTAAATTCATTAGAACGGTGGGTAGTAAAGCCTATAAACTCGAGCTACTTGGTATAACTAAATTCATTAGAACGGTGGGTAGTAAAGCCTATAAACTCGAGCTACTTGGTATAACTACATTCATTAGAACGGTGGGTAGTAAAGCCTATAAACTCGAGCTACTTGGTATAATTAAATTCATTAGAACGGTGGGTAGTAAAGCCTATAAACTCGAGCTACTTGGTATAACTAAATTCATTAGAACGGTGGGTAGTAAAGCCTATAAACTCGAGCTACTTGGTATAACTAAATTCATTAGAACGGTGGGTAGTAAAGCCTATAAACTCGAGCTACTTGGTATAACTAAATTCATTAGAACGGTGGGTAGTAAAGCCTATAAACTCGAGCTACTTGGTATAACTACATTCATTAGAACGGTGGGTAGTAAAGCCTATAAACTCGAGCTACTTGGTATAACTACATTCATTAGAACGGTGGGTAGTAAAGCCTATAAACTCGAGCTACTTGGTATAACTAAATTCATTAGAACGGTTGGTAGTAAAGCCTATAAACTCGAGCTACTTGGTATAACTACATTCATTAGAACGGTGGGTAGTAAAGCCTATAAACTCGAGCTACTTGGTATAACTACATTCATTAGAACGGTGGGTAGTAAAGCCTATAAACTCGAGCTACTTGGTATAACTACATTCATTAGAACGGTGGGTAGTAAAGCCTATAAACTCGAGCTACTTGGTATAACTAAATTCATTAGAACGGTGGGTAGTAAAGCCTATAAACTCGAGCTACTTGGTATAACTAAATTCATTAGAACGGTAAGCCTATAAACTCGAGCTACTTTCATTCATTAACGGTGGGTAGTAAAGCCTATAAACTCGAGCTACTTGGTATAACTACATTCATTAGAACGGTGGGTAGTAAAGCCTATAAACTCGAGCTACTTGGTATAACTAAATTCATTAGAACGGTGGGTAGTAAAGCCTATAAACTCGAGCTACTTGGTATAACTAAATTCATTAGAACGGTGGGTAGTAAAGCCTATAAACTCGAGCTACTTGGTATAACTACATTCATTAGAACGGTGGGTAGTAAAGCCTATAAACTCGAGCTACTTGGTATAACTACATTCATTAGAACGGTGGGTAGTAAAGCCTATAAACTCGAGCTACTTGGTATAACTACATTCATTAGAACGGTGGGTAGTAAAGCCTATAAACTCGAGCTACTTGGTATAACTACATTCATTAGAACGGTGGGTAGTAAAGCCTATAAACTCGAGCTACTTGGTATAACTACATTCATTAGAACGGTTGGTAGTAAAGCCTATAAACTCGAGCTACTTGGTATAACTACATTCATTAGAACGGTGGGTAGTAAAGCCTATAAACTCGAGCTACTTGGTATAACTACATTCATTAGAACGGTTGGTAGTAAAGCCTATAAACTCGAGCTACTTGGTATAACTAAATTCATTAGAACGGTAGGTAGTAAAGCCTATAAACTCGAGCTACTTGGTATAACTAAATTCATTAGAACGGTGGGTAGTAAAGCCTATAAACTCGAGCTACTTGGTATAACTAAATTCATTAGAACGGTGGGTAGTAAAGCCTATAAACTCGAGCTACTTGGTATAACTAAATTCATTAGAACGGTGGGTAGTAAAGCCTATAAACTCGAGCTACTTGGTATAACTACATTCATTAGAACGGTGGGTAGTAAAGCCTATAAACTCGAGCTACTTGGTATAACTAAATTCATTAGAACGGTGGGTAGTAAAGCCTATAAACTCGAGCTACTTGGTATAACTAAATTCATTAGAACGGTGGGTAGTAAAGCCTATAAACTCGAGCTACTTGGTATAACTAAATTCATTAGAACGGTGGGTAGTAAAGCCTATAAACTCGAGCTACTTGGTATAACTAAATTCATTAGAACGGTGGGTAGTAAAGCCTATAAACTCGAGCTACTTGGTATAACTAAATTCATTAGAACGGTGGGTAGTAAAGCCTATAAACTCGAGCTACTTGGTATAACTAAATTCATTAGAACGGTGGGTAGTAAAGCCTATAAACTCGAGCTACTTGGTATAACTAAATTCATTAGAACGGTGGGTAGTAAAGCCTATAAACTCGAGCTACTTGGTATAACTAAATTCATTAGAACGGTGGGTAGTAAAGCCTATAAACTCGAGCTACTTGGTATAACTAAATTCATTAGAACGGTGGGTAGTAAAGCCTATAAACTCGAGCTACTTGGTATAACTAAATTCATTAGAACGGTGGGTAGTAAAGCCTATAAACTCGAGCTACTTGGTATAACTAAATTCATTAGAACGGTGGGTAGTAAAGCCTATAAACTCGAGCTACTTGGTATAACTAAATTCATTAGAACGGTGGGTAGTAAAGCCTATAAACTCGAGCTACTTGGTATAACTAAATTCATTAGAACGGTGGGTAGTAAAGCCTATAAACTCGAGCTACTTGGTATAACTAAATTCATTAGAACGGTGGGTAGTAAAGCCTATAAACTCGAGCTACTTGGTATAACTAAATTCATTAGAACGGTGGGTAGTAAAGCCTATAAACTCGAGCTACTTGGTATAACTAAATTCATTAGAACGGTGGGTAGTAAAGCCTATAAACTCGAGCTACTTGGTATAACTACATTCATTAGAACGGTGGGTAGTAAAGCCTATAAACTCGAGCTACTTGGTATAACTACATTCATTAGAACGGTGGGTAGTAAAGCCTATAAACTCGAGCTACTTGGTATAACTAAATTCATTAGAACGGTGGGTAGTAAAGCCTATAAACTCGAGCTACTTGGTATAACTACATTCATTAGAACGGTGGGTAGTAAAGCCTATAAACTCGAGCTACTTGGTATAACTACATTCATTAGAACGGTGGGTAGTAAAGCCTATAAACTCGAGCTACTTGGTATAACTAAATTCATTAGAACGGTGGGTAGTAAAGCCTATAAACTCGAGCTACTTGGTATAACTAAATTCATTAGAACGGTGGGTAGTAAAGCCTATAAACTCGAGCTACTTGGTATAACTAAATTCATTAGAACGGTGGGTAGTAAAGCCTATAAACTCGAGCTACTTGGTATAACTAAATTCATTAGAACGGTGGGTAGTAAAGCCTATAAACTCGAGCTACTTGGTATAACTAAATTCATTAGAACGGTGGGTAGTAAAGCCTATAAACTCGAGCTACTTGGTATAACTACATTCATTAGAACGGTGGGTAGTAAAGCCTATAAACTCGAGCTACTTGGTATAACTACATTCATTAGAACGGTGGGTAGTAAAGCCTATAAACTCGAGCTACTTGGTATAACTACATTCATTAGAACGGTGGGTAGTAAAGCCTATAAACTCGAGCTACTTGGTATAACTAAATTCATTAGAACGGTGGGTAGTAAAGCCTATAAACTCGAGCTACTTGGTATAACTAAATTCATTAGAACGGTGGGTAGTAAAGCCTATAAACTCGAGCTACTTGGTATAACTAAATTCATTAGAACGGTGGGTAGTAAAGCCTATAAACTCGAGCTACTTGGTATAACTACATTCATTAGAACGGTGGGTAGTAAAGCCTATAAACTCGAGCTACTTGGTATAACTAAATTCATTAGAACGGTGGGTAGTAAAGCCTATAAACTCGAGCTACTTGGTATAACTAAATTCATTAGAACGGTGGGTAGTAAAGCCTATAAACTCGAGCTACTTGGTATAACTACATTCATTAGAACGGTGGGTAGTAAAGCCTATAAACTCGAGCTACTTGGTATAACTAAATTCATTAGAACGGTGGGTAGTAAAGCCTATAAACTCGAGCTACTTGGTATAACTAAATTCATTAGAACGGTGGGTAGTAAAGCCTATAAACTCGAGCTACTTGGTATAACTAAATTCATTAGAACGGTGGGTAGTAAAGCCTATAAACTCGAGCTACTTGGTATAACTAAATTCATTAGAACGGTGGGTAGTAAAGCCTATAAACTCGAGCTACTTGGTATAACTAAATTCATTAGAACGGTGGGTAGTAAAGCCTATAAACTCGAGCTACTTGGTATAACTAAATTCATTAGAACGGTGGGTAGTAAAGCCTATAAACTCGAGCTACTTGGTATAACTAAATTCATTAGAACGGTGGGTAGTAAAGCCTATAAACTCGAGCTACTTGGTATAACTAAATTCATTAGAACGGTGGGTAGTAAAGCCTATAAACTCGAGCTACTTGGTATAACTAAATTCATTAGAACGGTGGGTAGTAAAGCCTATAAACTCGAGCTACTTGGTATAACTAAATTCATTAGAACGGTGGGTAGTAAAGCCTATAAACTCGAGCTACTTGGTATAACTAAATTCATTAGAACGGTGGGTAGTAAAGCCTATAAACTCGAGCTACTTGGTATAACTAAATTCATTAGAACGGTGGGTAGTAAAGCCTATAAACTCGAGCTACTTGGTATAACTACATTCATTAGAACGGTGGGTAGTAAAGCCTATAAACTCGAGCTACTTGGTATAACTAAATTCATTAGAACGGTGGGTAGTAAAGCCTATAAACTCGAGCTACTTGGTATAACTACATTCATTAGAACGGTGGGTAGTAAAGCCTATAAACTCGAGCTACTTGGTATAACTACATTCATTAGAACGGTGGGTAGTAAAGCCTATAAACTCGAGCTACTTGGTATAACTACATTCATTAGAACGGTGGGTAGTAAAGCCTATAAACTCGAGCTACTTGGTATAACTACATTCATTAGAACGGTGGGTAGTAAAGCCTATAAACTCGAGCTACTTGGTATAACTACATTCATTAGAACGGTGGGTAGTAAAGCCTATAAACTCGAGCTACTTGGTATAACTACATTCATTAGAACGGTGGGTAGTAAAGCCTATAAACTCGAGCTACTTGGTATAACTACATTCATTAGAACGGTGGGTAGTAAAGCCTATAAACTCGAGCTACTTGGTATAACTAAATTCATTAGAACGGTGGGTAGTAAAGCCTATAAACTCGAGCTACTTGGTATAACTACATTCATTAGAACGGTTGGTAGTAAAGCCTATAAACTCGAGCTACTTGGTATAACTAAATTCATTAGAACGGTGGGTAGTAAAGCCTATAAACTCGAGCTACTTGGTATAACTAAATTCATTAGAACGGTGGGTAGTAAAGCCTATAAACTCGAGCTACTTGGTATAACTACATTCATTAGAACGGTGGGTAGTAAAGCCTATAAACTCGAGCTACTTGGTATAACTACATTCATTAGAACGGTGGGTAGTAAAGCCTATAAACTCGAGCTACTTGGTATAACTACATTCATTAGAACGGTGGGTAGTAAAGCCTATAAACTCGAGCTACTTGGTATAACTACATTCATTAGAACGGTGGGTAGTAAAGCCTATAAACTCGAGCTACTTGGTATAACTAAATTCATTAGAACGGTGGGTAGTAAAGCCTATAAACTCGAGCTACTTGGTATAACTAAATTCATTAGAACGGTGGGTAGTAAAGCCTATAAACTCGAGCTACTTGGTATAACTAAATTCATTAGAACGGTGGGTAGTAAAGCCTATAAACTCGAGCTACTTGGTATAACTACATTCATTAGAACGGTGGGTAGTAAAGCCTATAAACTCGAGCTACTTGGTATAACTAAATTCATTAGAACGGTGGGTAGTAAAGCCTATAAACTCGAGCTACTTGGTATAACTAAATTCATTAGAACGGTGGGTAGTAAAGCCTATAAACTCGAGCTACTTGGTATAACTAAATTCATTAGAACGGTGGGTAGTAAAGCCTATAAACTCGAGCTACTTGGTATAACTAAATTCATTAGAACGGTGGGTAGTAAAGCCTATAAACTCGAGCTACTTGGTATAACTAAATTCATTAGAACGGTGGGTAGTAAAGCCTATAAACTCGAGCTACTTGGTATAACTAAATTCATTAGAACGGTGGGTAGTAAAGCCTATAAACTCGAGCTACTTGGTATAACTAAATTCATTAGAACGGTGGGTAGTAAAGCCTATAAACTCGAGCTACTTGGTATAACTACATTCATTAGAACGGTTGGTAGTAAAGCCTATAAACTCGAGCTACTTGGTATAACTAAATTCATTAGAACGGTGGGTAGTAAAGCCTATAAACTCGAGCTACTTGGTATAACTAAATTCATTAGAACGGTGGGTAGTAAAGCCTATAAACTCGAGCTACTTGGTATAACTAAATTCATTAGAACGGTGGGTAGTAAAGCCTATAAACTCGAGCTACTTGGTATAACTAAATTCATTAGAACGGTGGGTAGTAAAGCCTATAAACTCGAGCTACTTGGTATAACTAAATTCATTAGAACGGTGGGTAGTAAAGCCTATAAACTCGAGCTACTTGGTATAACTAAATTCATTAGAACGGTGGGTAGTAAAGCCTATAAACTCGAGCTACTTGGTATAACTAAATTCATTAGAACGGTGGGTAGTAAAGCCTATAAACTCGAGCTACTTGGTATAACTACATTCATTAGAACGGTGGGTAGTAAAGCCTATAAACTCGAGCTACTTGGTATAACTAAATTCATTAGAACGGTGGGTAGTAAAGCCTATAAACTCGAGCTACTTGGTATAACTACATTCATTAGAACGGTGGGTAGTAAAGCCTATAAACTCGAGCTACTTGGTATAACTAAATTCATTAGAACGGTGGGTAGTAAAGCCTATAAACTCGAGCTACTTGGTATAACTAAATTCATTAGAACGGTGGGTAGTAAAGCCTATAAACTCGAGCTACTTGGTATAACTAAATTCATTAGAACGGTGGGTAGTAAAGCCTATAAACTCGAGCTACTTGGTATAACTAAATTCATTAGAACGGTGGGTAGTAAAGCCTATAAACTCGAGCTACTTGGTATAACTAAATTCATTAGAACGGTGGGTAGTAAAGCCTATAAACTCGAGCTACTTGGTATAACTAAATTCATTAGAACGGTGGGTAGTAAAGCCTATAAACTCGAGCTACTTGGTATAACTAAATTCATTAGAACGGTGGGTAGTAAAGCCTATAAACTCGAGCTACTTGGTATAACTAAATTCATTAGAACGGTGGGTAGTAAAGCCTATAAACTCGAGCTACTTGGTATAACTAAATTCATTAGAACGGTGGGTAGTAAAGCCTATAAACTCGAGCTACTTGGTATAACTAAATTCATTAGAACGGTGGGTAGTAAAGCCTATAAACTCGAGCTACTTGGTATAACTAAATTCATTAGAACGGTGGGTAGTAAAGCCTATAAACTCGAGCTACTTGGTATAACTAAATTCATTAGAACGGTGGGTAGTAAAGCCTATAAACTCGAGCTACTTGGTATAACTAAATTCATTAGAACGGTGGGTAGTAAAGCCTATAAACTCGAGCTACTTGGTATAACTAAATTCATTAGAACGGTGGGTAGTAAAGCCTATAAACTCGAGCTACTTGGTATAACTAAATTCATTAGAACGGTGGGTAGTAAAGCCTATAAACTCGAGCTACTTGGTATAACTACATTCATTAGAACGGTTGGTAGTAAAGCCTATAAACTCGAGCTACTTGGTATAACTAAATTCATTAGAACGGTGGGTAGTAAAGCCTATAAACTCGAGCTACTTGGTATAACTACATTCATTAGAACGGTGGGTAGTAAAGCCTATAAACTCGAGCTACTTGGTATAACTACATTCATTAGAACGGTGGGTAGTAAAGCCTATAAACTCGAGCTACTTGGTATAACTACATTCATTAGAACGGTGGGTAGTAAAGCCTATAAACTCGAGCTACTTGGTATAACTACATTCATTAGAACGGTTGGTAGTAAAGCCTATAAACTCGAGCTACTTGGTATAACTAAATTCATTAGAACGGTGGGTAGTAAAGCCTATAAACTCGAGCTACTTGGTATAACTAAATTCATTAGAACGGTGGGTAGTAAAGCCTATAAACTCGAGCTACTTGGTATAACTAAATTCATTAGAACGGTGGGTAGTAAAGCCTATAAACTCGAGCTACTTGGTATAACTACATTCATTAGAACGGTGGGTAGTAAAGCCTATAAACTCGAGCTACTTGGTATAACTAAATTCATTAGAACGGTGGGTAGTAAAGCCTATAAACTCGAGCTACTTGGTATAACTAAATTCATTAGAACGGTGGGTAGTAAAGCCTATAAACTCGAGCTACTTGGTATAACTAAATTCATTAGAACGGTGGGTAGTAAAGCCTATAAACTCGAGCTACTTGGTATAACTAAATTCATTAGAACGGTGGGTAGTAAAGCCTATAAACTCGAGCTACTTGGTATAACTAAATTCATTAGAACGGTGGGTAGTAAAGCCTATAAACTCGAGCTACTTGGTATAACTAAATTCATTAGAACGGTGGGTAGTAAAGCCTATAAACTCGAGCTACTTGGTATAACTAAATTCATTAGAACGGTGGGTAGTAAAGCCTATAAACTCGAGCTACTTGGTATAACTAAATTCATTAGAACGGTGGGTAGTAAAGCCTATAAACTCGAGCTACTTGGTATAACTAAATTCATTAGAACGGTGGGTAGTAAAGCCTATAAACTCGAGCTACTTGGTATAACTAAATTCATTAGAACGGTGGGTAGTAAAGCCTATAAACTCGAGCTACTTGGTATAACTAAATTCATTAGAACGGTGGGTAGTAAAGCCTATAAACTCGAGCTACTTGGTATAACTAAATTCATTAGAACGGTGGGTAGTAAAGCCTATAAACTCGAGCTACTTGGTATAACTAAATTCATTAGAACGGTGGGTAGTAAAGCCTATAAACTCGAGCTACTTGGTATAACTACATTCATTAGAACGGTGGGTAGTAAAGCCTATAAACTCGAGCTACTTGGTATAACTAAATTCATTAGAACGGTGGGTAGTAAAGCCTATAAACTCGAGCTACTTGGTATAACTACATTCATTAGAACGGTGGGTAGTAAAGCCTATAAACTCGAGCTACTTGGTATAACTACATTCATTAGAACGGTGGGTAGTAAAGCCTATAAACTCGAGCTACTTGGTATAACTACATTCATTAGAACGGTGGGTAGTAAAGCCTATAAACTCGAGCTACTTGGTATAACTAAATTCATTAGAACGGTGGGTAGTAAAGCCTATAAACTCGAGCTACTTGGTATAACTAAATTCATTAGAACGGTGGGTAGTAAAGCCTATAAACTCGAGCTACTTGGTATAACTAAATTCATTAGAACGGTGGGTAGTAAAGCCTATAAACTCGAGCTACTTGGTATAACTAAATTCATTAGAACGGTGGGTAGTAAAGCCTATAAACTCGAGCTACTTGGTATAACTACATTCATTAGAACGGTGGGTAGTAAAGCCTATAAACTCGAGCTACTTGGTATAACTACATTCATTAGAACGGTAGGTAGTAAAGCCTATAAACTCGAGCTACTTGGTATAACTAAATTCATTAGAACGGTGGGTAGTAAAGCCTATAAACTCGAGCTACTTGGTATAACTACATTCATTAGATTGGTTGGTAGTAAAGCCTATAAACTCGAGCTACTTGGTATAACTAAATTCATTAGAACGGTGGGTAGTAAAGCCTATAAACTCGAGCTACTTGGTATAACTACATTCATTAGAACGGTGGGTAGTAAAGCCTATAAACTCGAGCTACTTGGTATAACTACATTCATTAGAACGGTGGGTAGTAAAGCCTATAAACTCGAGCTACTTGGTATAACTACATTCATTAGAACGGTGGGTAGTAAAGCCTATAAACTCGAGCTCGAGCTACTTGGTATAACTACATTCATTAGAACGGTGGGTAGTAAAGCCTATAAACTCGAGCTACTTGGTATAACTAAATTCATTAGAACGGTGGGTAGTAAAGCCTATAAACTCGAGCTACTTGGTATAACTAAATTCATTAGAACGGTGGGTAGTAAAGCCTATAAACTCGAGCTACTTGGTATAACTACATTCATTAGAACGGTGGGTAGTAAAGCCTATAAACTCGAGCTACTTGGTATAACTACATTCATTAGAACGGTGGGTAGTAAAGCCTATAAACTCGAGCTACTTGGTATAACTAAATTCATTAGAACGGTGGGTAGTAAAGCCTATAAACTCGAGCTACTTGGTATAACTACATTCATTAGAACGGTTGGGTAGTAAAGCCTATAAACTCGAGCTACTTGGTATAACTAAATTCATTAGAACGGTGGGTAGTAAAGCCTATAAACTCGAGCTACTTGGTATAACTAAATTCATTAGAACGGTGGGTAGTAAAGCCTATAAACTCGAGCTACTTGGTATAACTAAATTCATTAGAACGGTGGGTAGTAAAGCCTATAAACTCGAGCTACTTGGTATAACTAAATTCATTAGAACGGTGGGTAGTAAAGCCTATAAACTCGAGCTACTTGGTATAACTAAATTCATTAGAACGGTGGGTAGTAAAGCCTATAAACTCGAGCTACTTGGTATAACTAAATTCATTAGAACGGTGGGTAGTAAAGCCTATAAACTCGAGCTACTTGGTATAACTAAATTCATTAGAACGGTGGGTAGTAAAGCCTATAAACTCGAGCTACTTGGTATAACTAAATTCATTAGAACGGTGGGTAGTAAAGCCTATAAACTCGAGCTACTTGGTATAACTAAATTCATTAGAACGGTGGGTAGTAAAGCCTATAAACTCGAGCTACTTGGTATAACTAAATTCATTAGAACGGTGGGTAGTAAAGCCTATAAACTCGAGCTACTTGGTATAACTAAATTCATTAGAACGGTGGGTAGTAAAGCCTATAAACTCGAGCTACTTGGTATAACTACATTCATTAGAACGGTGGGTAGTAAAGCCTATAAACTCGAGCTACTTGGTATAACTAAATTCATTAGAACGGTGGGTAGTAAAGCCTATAAACTCGAGCTACTTGGTATAACTAAATTCATTAGAACGGTGGGTAGTAAAGCCTATAAACTCGAGCTACTTGGTATAACTAAATTCATTAGAACGGTGGGTAGTAAAGCCTATAAACTCGAGCTACTTGGTATAACTAAATTCATTAGAACGGTGGGTAGTAAAGCCTATAAACTCGAGCTACTTGGTATAACTAAATTCATTAGAACGGTGGGTAGTAAAGCCTATAAACTCGAGCTACTTGGTATAACTAAATTCATTAGAACGGTGGGTAGTAAAGCCTATAAACTCGAGCTACTTGGTATAACTACATTCATTAGAACGGTGGGTAGTAAAGCCTATAAACTCGAGCTACTTGGTATAACTACATTCATTAGAACGGTGGGTAGTAAAGCCTATAAACTCGAGCTACTTGGTATAACTAAATTCATTAGAACGGTGGGTAGTAAAGCCTATAAACTCGAGCTACTTGGTATAACTACATTCATTAGAACGGTGGGTAGTAAAGTATAACTACATTCATTAGAACGGTGGGTAGTAAAGCCTATAAACTCGAGCTACTTGGTATAACTACATTCATTAGAACGGTGGGTAGTAAAGCCTATAAACTCGAGCTACTTGGTATAACTACATTCATTAGAACGGTTGGTAGTAAAGCCTATAAACTCGAGCTACTTGGTATAACTACATTCATTAGAACGGTGGGTAGTAAAGCCTATAAACTCGAGCTACTTGGTATAACTACATTCATTAGAACGGTGGGTAGTAAAGCCTATAAACTCGAGCTACTTGGTATAACTAAATTCATTAGAACGGTGGGTAGTAAAGCCTATAAACTCGAGCTACTTGGTATAACTACATTCATTAGAACGGTGGGTAGTAAAGCCTATAAACTCGAGCTACTTGGTATAACTACATTCATTAGAACGGTGGGTAGTAAAGCCTATAAACTCGAGCTACTTGGTATAACTACATTCATTAGAACGGTGGGTAGTAAAGCCTATAAACTCGAGCTACTTGGTATAACTAAATTCATTAGAACGGTGGGTAGTAAAGCCTATAAACTCGAGCTACTTGGTATAACTAAATTCATTAGAACGGTGGGTAGTAAAGCCTATAAACTCGAGCTACTTGGTATAACTAAATTCATTAGAACGGTGGGTAGTAAAGCCTATAAACTCGAGCTACTTGGTATAACTAAATTCATTAGAACGGTGGGTAGTAAAGCCTATAAACTCGAGCTACTTGGTATAACTACATTCATTAGAACGGTGGGTAGTAAAGCCTATAAACTCGAGCTACTTGGTATAACTAAATTCATTAGAACGGTGGGTAGTAAAGCCTATAAACTCGAGCTACTTGGTATAACTAAATTCATTAGAACGGTGGGTAGTAAAGCCTATAAACTCGAGCTACTTGGTAT
Organism: Tachypleus tridentatus; assembly: GCF_004210375.1. Lineage (NCBI taxonomy): Eukaryota > Metazoa > Arthropoda > Merostomata > Xiphosura > Limulidae > Tachypleus > Tachypleus tridentatus. Next base: position 172,075,831 of record NC_134825.1, read on the forward strand.
AACTAAATTCATTAGAACGGTGGGTAGTAAAGCCTATAAACTCGAGCTACTTGGTATAACTAAATTCATTAGAACGGTGGGTACGGTGGGTAGTAAAGCCTATAAACTCGAGCTACTTGGTATAACTAAATTCATTAGAACGGTGGGTAGTAAAGCCTATAAACTCGAGCTACTTGGTATAACTAAATTCATTAGAACGGTGGGTAGTAAAGCCTATAAACTCGAGCTACTTGGTATAACTAAATTCATTAGAACGGTGGGTAGTAAAGCCTATAAACTCGAGCTACTTGGTATAACTAAATTCATTAGAACGGTGGGTAGTAAAGCCTATAAACTCGAGCTACTTGGTATAACTAAATTCATTAGAACGGTGGGTAGTAAAGCCTATAAACTCGAGCTACTTGGTATAACTAAATTCATTAGAACGGTGGGTAGTAAAGCCTATAAACTCGAGCTACTTGGTATAACTAAATTCATTAGAACGGTGGGTAGTAAAGCCTATAAACTCGAGCTACTTGGTATAACTAAATTCATTAGAACGGTGGGTAGTAAAGCCTATAAACTCGAGCTACTTGGTATAACTAAATTCATTAGAACGGTGGGTAGTAAAGCCTATAAACTCGAGCTACTTGGTATAACTAAATTCATTAGAACGGTGGGTAGTAAAGCCTATAAACTCGAGCTACTTGGTATAACTAAATTCATTAGAACGGTGGGTAGTAAAGCCTATAAACTCGAGCTACTTGGTATAACTACATTCATTAGAACGGTGGGTAGTAAAGCCTATAAACTCGAGCTACTTGGTATAACTAAATTCATTAGAACGGTGGGTAGTAAAGCCTATAAACTCGAGCTACTTGGTATAACTACATTCATTAGAACGGTGGGTAGTAAAGCCTATAAACTCGAGCTACTTGGTATAACTACATTCATTAGAACGGTGGGTAGTAAAGCCTATAAACTCGAGCTACTTGGTATAACTACATTCATTAGAACGGTGGGTAGTAAAGCCTATAAACTCGAGCTACTTGGTATAACTACATTCATTAGAACGGTGGGTAGTAAAGCCTATAAACTCGAGCTACTTGGTATAACTACATTCATTAGAACGGTGGGTAGTAAAGCCTATAAACTCGAGCTACTTGGTATAACTACATTCATTAGAACGGTTGGTAGTAAAGCCTATAAACTCGAGCTACTTGGTATAACTAAATTCATTAGAACGGTGGGTAGTAAAGCCTATAAACTCGAGCTACTTGGTATAACTACATTCATTAGAACGGTGGGTAGTAAAGCCTATAAACTCGAGCTACTTGGTATAACTACATTCATTAGAACGGTGGGTAGTAAAGCCTATAAACTCGAGCTACTTGGTATAACTACATTCATTAGAACGGTGGGTAGTAAAGCCTATAAACTCGAGCTACTTGGTATAACTACATTCATTAGAACGGTGGGTAGTAAAGCCTATAAACTCGAGCTACTTGGTATAACTACATTCATTAGAACGGTGGGTAGTAAAGCCTATAAACTCGAGCTACTTGGTATAACTACATTCATTAGAACGGTTGGTAGTAAAGCCTATAAACTCGAGCTACTTGGTATAACTAAATTCATTAGAACGGTGGGTAGTAAAGCCTATAAACTCGAGCTACTTGGTATAACTAAATTCATTAGAACGGTGGGTAGTAAAGCCTATAAACTCGAGCTACTTGGTATAACTAAATTCATTAGAACGGTGGGTAGTAAAGCCTATAAACTCGAGCTACTTGGTATAACTACATTCATTAGAACGGTGGGTAGTAAAGCCTATAAACTCGAGCTACTTGGTATAACTAAATTCATTAGAACGGTGGGTAGTAAAGCCTATAAACTCGAGCTACTTGGTATAACTAAATTCATTAGAACGGTGGGTAGTAAAGCCTATAAACTCGAGCTACTTGGTATAACTACATTCATTAGAACGGTGGGTAGTAAAGCCTATAAACTCGAGCTACTTGGTATAACTAAATTCATTAGAACGGTGGGTAGTAAAGCCTATAAACTCGAGCTACTTGGTATAACTAAATTCATTAGAACGGTGGGTAGTAAAGCCTATAAACTCGAGCTACTTGGTATAACTAAATTCATTAGAACGGTGGGTAGTAAAGCCTATAAACTCGAGCTACTTGGTATAACTAAATTCATTAGAACGGTGGGTAGTAAAGCCTATAAACTCGAGCTACTTGGTATAACTAAATTCATTAGAACGGTGGGTAGTAAAGCCTATAAACTCGAGCTACTTGGTATAACTAAATTCATTAGAACGGTGGGTAGTAAAGCCTATAAACTCGAGCTACTTGGTATAACTAAATTCATTAGAACGGTGGGTAGTAAAGCCTATAAACTCGAGCTACTTGGTATAACTAAATTCATTAGAACGGTGGGTAGTAAAGCCTATAAACTCGAGCTACTTGGTATAACTAAATTCATTAGAACGGTGGGTAGTAAAGCCTATAAACTCGAGCTACTTGGTATAACTAAATTCATTAGAACGGTGGGTAGTAAAGCCTATAAACTCGAGCTACTTGGTATAACTAAATTCATTAGAACGGTGGGTAGTAAAGCCTATAAACTCGAGCTACTTGGTATAACTAAATTCATTAGAACGGTGGGTAGTAAAGCCTATAAACTCGAGCTACTTGGTATAACTAAATTCATTAGAACGGTGGGTAGTAAAGCCTATAAACTCGAGCTACTTGGTATAACTAAATTCATTAGAACGGTGGGTAGTAAAGCCTATAAACTCGAGCTACTTGGTATAACTAAATTCATTAGAACGGTGGGTAGTAAAGCCTATAAACTCGAGCTACTTGGTATAACTAAATTCATTAGAACGGTGGGTAGTAAAGCCTATAAACTCGAGCTACTTGGTATAACTAAATTCATTAGAACGGTGGGTAGTAAAGCCTATAAACTCGAGCTACTTGGTATAACTAAATTCATTAGAACGGTGGGTAGTAAAGCCTATAAACTCGAGCTACTTGGTATAACTAAATTCATTAGAACGGTGGGTAGTAAAGCCTATAAACTCGAGCTACTTGGTATAACTAAATTCATTAGAACGGTGGGTAGTAAAGCCTATAAACTCGAGCTACTTGGTATAACTAAATTCATTAGAACGGTGGGTAGTAAAGCCTATAAACTCGAGCTACTTGGTATAACTACATTCATTAGAACGGTGGGTAGTAAAGCCTATAAACTCGAGCTACTTGGTATAACTAAATTCATTAGAACGGTGGGTAGTAAAGCCTATAAACTCGAGCTACTTGGTATAACTACATTCATTAGAACGGTGGGTAGTAAAGCCTATAAACTCGAGCTACTTGGTATAACTACATTCATTAGAACGGTGGGTAGTAAAGCCTATAAACTCGAGCTACTTGGTATAACTACATTCATTAGAACGGTGGGTAGTAAAGCCTATAAACTCGAGCTACTTGGTATAACTACATTCATTAGAACGGTTGGTAGTAAAGCCTATAAACTCGAGCTACTTGGTATAACTAAATTCATTAGAACGGTGGGTAGTAAAGCCTATAAACTCGAGCTACTTGGTATAACTACATTCATTAGAACGGTGGGTAGTAAAGCCTATAAACTCGAGCTACTTGGTATAACTACATTCATTAGAACGGTGGGTAGTAAAGCCTATAAACTCGAGCTACTTGGTATAACTACATTCATTAGAACGGTGGGTAGTAAAGCCTATAAACTCGAGCTACTTGGTATAACTACATTCATTAGAACGGTGGGTAGTAAAGCCTATAAACTCGAGCTACTTGGTATAACTACATTCATTAGAACGGTGGGTAGTAAAGCCTATAAACTCGAGCTACTTGGTATAACTACATTCATTAGAACGGTGGGTAGTAAAGCCTATAAACTCGAGCTACTTGGTATAACTAAATTCATTAGAACGGTGGGTAGTAAAGCCTATAAACTCGAGCTACTTGGTATAACTAAATTCATTAGAACGGTGGGTAGTAAAGCCTATAAACTCGAGCTACTTGGTATAACTAAATTCATTAGAACGGTGGGTAGTAAAGCCTATAAACTCGAGCTACTTGGTATAACTACATTCATTAGAACGGTGGGTAGTAAAGCCTATAAACTCGAGCTACTTGGTATAACTAAATTCATTAGAACGGTGGGTAGTAAAGCCTATAAACTCGAGCTACTTGGTATAACTAAATTCATTAGAACGGTGGGTAGTAAAGCCTATAAACTCGAGCTACTTGGTATAACTACATTCATTAGAACGGTGGGTAGTAAAGCCTATAAACTCGAGCTACTTGGTATAACTAAATTCATTAGAACGGTGGGTAGTAAAGCCTATAAACTCGAGCTACTTGGTATAACTAAATTCATTAGAACGGTGGGTAGTAAAGCCTATAAACTCGAGCTACTTGGTATAACTAAATTCATTAGAACGGTGGGTAGTAAAGCCTATAAACTCGAGCTACTTGGTATAACTAAATTCATTAGAACGGTGGGTAGTAAAGCCTATAAACTCGAGCTACTTGGTATAACTAAATTCATTAGAACGGTGGGTAGTAAAGCCTATAAACTCGAGCTACTTGGTATAACTAAATTCATTAGAACGGTGGGTAGTAAAGCCTATAAACTCGAGCTACTTGGTATAACTAAATTCATTAGAACGGTGGGTAGTAAAGCCTATAAACTCGAGCTACTTGGTATAACTAAATTCATTAGAACGGTGGGTAGTAAAGCCTATAAACTCGAGCTACTTGGTATAACTAAATTCATTAGAACGGTGGGTAGTAAAGCCTATAAACTCGAGCTACTTGGTATAACTAAATTCATTAGAACGGTGGGTAGTAAAGCCTATAAACTCGAGCTACTTGGTATAACTAAATTCATTAGAACGGTGGGTAGTAAAGCCTATAAACTCGAGCTACTTGGTATAACTAAATTCATTAGAACGGTGGGTAGTAAAGCCTATAAACTCGAGCTACTTGGTATAACTAAATTCATTAGAACGGTGGGTAGTAAAGCCTATAAACTCGAGCTACTTGGTATAACTAAATTCATTAGAACGGTGGGTAGTAAAGCCTATAAACTCGAGCTACTTGGTATAACTACATTCATTAGAACGGTGGGTAGTAAAGCCTATAAACTCGAGCTACTTGGTATAACTACATTCATTAGAACGGTGGGTAGTAAAGCCTATAAACTCGAGCTACTTGGTATAACTACATTCATTAGAACGGTGGGTAGTAAAGCCTATAAACTCGAGCTACTTGGTATAACTAAATTCATTAGAACGGTGGGTAGTAAAGCCTATAAACTCGAGCTACTTGGTATAACTACATTCATTAGAACGGTGGGTAGTAAAGCCTATAAACTCGAGCTACTTGGTATAACTACATTCATTAGAACGGTGGGTAGTAAAGCCTATAAACTCGAGCTACTTGGTATAACTACATTCATTAGAACGGTGGGTAGTAAAGCCTATAAACTCGAGCTACTTGGTATAACTAAATTCATTAGAACGGTGGGTAGTAAAGCCTATAAACTCGAGCTACTTGGTATAACTACATTCATTAGAACGGTGGGTAGTAAAGCCTATAAACTCGAGCTACTTGGTATAACTAAATTCATTAGAACGGTGGGTAGTAAAGCCTATAAACTCGAGCTACTTGGTATAACTACATTCATTAGAACGGTGGGTAGTAAAGCCTATAAACTCGAGCTACTTGGTATAACTAAATTCATTAGAACGGTGGGTAGTAAAGCCTATAAACTCGAGCTACTTGGTATAACTAAATTCATTAGAACGGTGGGTAGTAAAGCCTATAAACTCGAGCTACTTGGTATAACTACATTCATTAGAACGGTGGGTAGTAAAGCCTATAAACTCGAGCTACTTGGTATAACTACATTCATTAGAACGGTGGGTAGTAAAGCCTATAAACTCGAGCTACTTGGTATAACTACATTCATTAGAACGGTGGGTAGTAAAGCCTATAAACTCGAGCTACTTGGTATAACTAAATTCATTAGAACGGTGGGTAGTAAAGCCTATAAACTCGAGCTACTTGGTATAACTATTCATTCATTACTTGGATTCATTAGAACGGTAGTAAAGCCTATAAACTCGAGCTACTTGGTATAACTACATTCATTAGAACGGTGGGTAGTAAAGCCTATAAACTCGAGCTACTTGGTATAACTACATTCATTAGAACGGTGGGTAGTAAAGCCTATAAACTCGAGCTACTTGGTATAACTAAATTCATTAGAACGGTGGGTAGTAAAGCCTATAAACTCGAGCTACTTGGTATAACTACATTCATTAGAACGGTTGGTAGTAAAGCCTATAAACTCGAGCTACTTGGTATAACTACATTCATTAGAACGGTGGGTAGTAAAGCCTATAAACTCGAGCTACTTGGTATAACTACATTCATTAGAACGGTGGGTAGTAAAGCCTATAAACTCGAGCTACTTGGTATAACTACATTCATTAGAACGGTGGGTAGTAAAGCCTATAAACTCGAGCTACTTGGTATAACTACATTCATTAGAACGGTGGGTAGTAAAGCCTATAAACTCGAGCTACTTGGTATAACTACATTCATTAGAACGGTGGGTAGTAAAGCCTATAAACTCGAGCTACTTGGTATAACTAAATTCATTAGAACGGTGGGTAGTAAAGCCTATAAACTCGAGCTACTTGGTATAACTACATTCATTAGAACGGTGGGTAGTAAAGCCTATAAACTCGAGCTACTTGGTATAACTACATTCATTAGAACGGTGGGTAGTAAAGCCTATAAACTCGAGCTACTTGGTATAACTACATTCATTAGAACGGTGGGTAGTAAAGCCTATAAACTCGAGCTACTTGGTATAACTACATTCATTAGAACGGTGGGTAGTAAAGCCTATAAACTCGAGCTACTTGGTATAACTACATTCATTAGAACGGTGGGTAGTAAAGCCTATAAACTCGAGCTACTTGGTATAACTACATTCATTAGAACGGTGGGTAGTAAAGCCTATAAACTCGAGCTACTTGGTATAACTACATTCATTAGAACGGTGGGTAGTAAAGCCTATAAACTCGAGCTACTTGGTATAACTACATTCATTAGAACGGTGGGTAGTAAAGCCTATAAACTCGAGCTACTTGGTATAACTAAATTCATTAGAACGGTGGGTAGTAAAGCCTATAAACTCGAGCTACTTGGTATAACTAAATTCATTAGAACGGTGGGTAGTAAAGCCTATAAACTCGAGCTACTTGGTATAACTAAATTCATTAGAACGGTGGGTAGTAAAGCCTATAAACTCGAGCTACTTGGTATAACTACATTCATTAGAACGGTGGGTAGTAAAGCCTATAAACTCGAGCTACTTGGTATAACTAAATTCATTAGAACGGTGGGTAGTAAAGCCTATAAACTCGAGCTACTTGGTATAACTACATTCATTAGAACGGTGGGTAGTAAAGCCTATAAACTCGAGCTACTTGGTATAACTAAATTCATTAGAACGGTGGGTAGTAAAGCCTATAAACTCGAGCTACTTGGTATAACTAAATTCATTAGAACGGTGGGTAGTAAAGCCTATAAACTCGAGCTACTTGGTATAACTACATTCATTAGAACGGTGGGTAGTAAAGCCTATAAACTCGAGCTACTTGGTATAACTAAATTCATTAGAACGGTGGGTAGTAAAGCCTATAAACTCGAGCTACTTGGTATAACTACATTCATTAGAACGGTGGGTAGTAAAGCCTATAAACTCGAGCTACTTGGTATAACTAAATTCATTAGAACGGTGGGTAGTAAAGCCTATAAACTCGAGCTACTTGGTATAACTACATTCATTAGAACGGTGGGTAGTAAAGCCTATAAACTCGAGCTACTTGGTATAACTAAATTCATTAGAACGGTGGGTAGTAAAGCCTATAAACTCGAGCTACTTGGTATAACTAAATTCATTAGAACGGTGGGTAGTAAAGCCTATAAACTCGAGCTACTTGGTATAACTACATTCATTAGAACGGTGGGTAGTAAAGCCTATAAACTCGAGCTACTTGGTATAACTAAATTCATTAGAACGGTGGGTAGTAAAGCCTATAAACTCGAGCTACTTGGTATAACTAAATTCATTAGAACGGTAGGTAGTAAAGCCTATAAACTCGAGCTACTTGGTATAACTAAATTCATTAGAACGGTGGGTAGTAAAGCCTATAAACTCGAGCTACTTGGTATAACTAAATTCATTAGAACGGTGGGTAGTAAAGCCTATAAACTCGAGCTACTTGGTATAACTACATTCATTAGAACGGTGGGTAGTAAAGCCTATAAACTCGAGCTACTTGGTATAACTAAATTCATTAGAACGGTGGGTAGTAAAGCCTATAAACTCGAGCTACTTGGTATAACTAAATTCATTAGAACGGTGGGTAGTAAAGCCTATAAACTCGAGCTACTTGGTATAACTAAATTCATTAGAACGGTGGGTAGTAAAGCCTATAAACTCGAGCTACTTGGTATAACTACATTCATTAGAACGGTGGGTAGTAAAGCCTATAAACTCGAGCTACTTGGTATAACTAAATTCATTAGAACGGTGGGTAGTAAAGCCTATAAACTCGAGCTACTTGGTATAACTAAATTCATTAGAACGGTGGGTAGTAAAGCCTATAAACTCGAGCTACTTGGTATAACTAAATTCATTAGAACGGTGGGTAGTAAAGCCTATAAACTCGAGCTACTTGGTATAACTACATTCATTAGAACGGTGGGTAGTAAAGCCTATAAACTCGAGCTACTTGGTATAACTAAATTCATTAGAACGGTGGGTAGTAAAGCCTATAAACTCGAGCTACTTGGTATAACTACATTCATTAGAACGGTGGGTAGTAAAGCCTATAAACTCGAGCTACTTGGTATAACTAAATTCATTAGAACGGTGGGTAGTAAAGCCTATAAACTCGAGCTACTTGGTATAACTACATTCATTAGAACGGTGGGTAGTAAAGCCTATAAACTCGAGCTACTTGGTATAACTACATTCATTAGAACGGTGGGTAGTAAAGCCTATAAACTCGAGCTACTTGGTATAACTAAATTCATTAGAACGGTGGGTAGTAAAGCCTATAAACTCGAGCTACTTGGTATAACTAAATTCATTAGAACGGTGGGTAGTAAAGCCTATAAACTCGAGCTACTTGGTATAACTACATTCATTAGAACGGTGGGTAGTAAAGCCTATAAACTCGAGCTACTTGGTATAACTACATTCATTAGAACGGTGGGTAGTAAAGCCTATAAACTCGAGCTACTTGGTATAACTAAATTCATTAGAACGGTGGGTAGTAAAGCCTATAAACTCGAGCTACTTGGTATAACTACATTCATTAGAACGGTGGGTAGTAAAGCCTATAAACTCGAGCTACTTGGTATAACTAAATTCATTAGAACGGTGGGTAGTAAAGCCTATAAACTCGAGCTACTTGGTATAACTAAATTCATTAGAACGGTGGGTAGTAAAGCCTATAAACTCGAGCTACTTGGTATAACTACATTCATTAGATTGGTGGTAGTAAAGCCTATAAACTCGAGCTACTTGGTATAACTAAATTCATTAGAACGGTGGGTAGTAAAGCCTATAAACTCGAGCTACTTGGTATAACTAAATTCATTAGAACGGTGGGTAGTAAAGCCTATAAACTCGAGCTACTTGGTATAACTAAATTCATTAGAACGGTGGGTAGTAAAGCCTATAAACTCGAGCTACTTGGTATAACTACATTCATTAGAACGGTGGGTAGTAAAGCCTATAAACTCGAGCTACTTGGTATAACTACATTCATTAGAACGGTGGGTAGTAAAGCCTATAAACTCGAGCTACTTGGTATAACTAAATTCATTAGAACGGTGGGTAGTAAAGCCTATAAACTCGAGCTACTTGGTATAACTAAATTCATTAGAACGGTGGGTAGTAAAGCCTATAAACTCGAGCTACTTGGTATAACTACATTCATTAGAACGGTGGGTAGTAAAGCCTATAAACTCGAGCTACTTGGTATAACTAAATTCATTAGAACGGTGGGTAGTAAAGCCTATAAACTCGAGCTACTTGGTATAACTAAATTCATTAGAACGGTGGGTAGTAAAGCCTATAAACTCGAGCTACTTGGTATAACTAAATTCATTAGAACGGTGGGTAGTAAAGCCTATAAACTCGAGCTACTTGGTATAACTAAATTCATTAGAACGGTGGGTAGTAAAGCCTATAAACTCGAGCTACTTGGTATAACTAAATTCATTAGAACGGTGGGTAGTAAAGCCTATAAACTCGAGCTACTTGGTATAACTAAATTCATTAGAACGGTGGGTAGTAAAGCCTATAAACTCGAGCTACTTGGTATAACTAAATTCATTAGAACGGTGGGTAGTAAAGCCTATAAACTCGAGCTACTTGGTATAACTAAATTCATTAGAACGGTGGGTAGTAAAGCCTATAAACTCGAGCTACTTGGTATAACTAAATTCATTAGAACGGTGGGTAGTAAAGCCTATAAACTCGAGCTACTTGGTATAACTAAATTCATTAGAACGGTGGGTAGTAAAGCCTATAAACTCGAGCTACTTGGTATAACTAAATTCATTAGAACGGTGGGTAGTAAAGCCTATAAACTCGAGCTACTTGGTATAACTAAATTCATTAGAACGGTGGGTAGTAAAGCCTATAAACTCGAGCTACTTGGTATAACTACATTCATTAGAACGGTGGGTAGTAAAGCCTATAAACTCGAGCTACTTGGTATAACTAAATTCATTAGAACGGTGGGTAGTAAAGCCTATAAACTCGAGCTACTTGGTATAACTAAATTCATTAGAACGGTGGGTAGTAAAGCCTATAAACTCGAGCTACTTGGTATAACTAAATTCATTAGAACGGTGGGTAGTAAAGCCTATAAACTCGAGCTACTTGGTATAACTACATTCATTAGAACGGTGGGTAGTAAAGCCTATAAACTCGAGCTACTTGGTATAACTAAATTCATTAGAACGGTGGGTAGTAAAGCCTATAAACTCGAGCTACTTGGTATAACTAAATTCATTAGAACGGTGGGTAGTAAAGCCTATAAACTCGAGCTACTTGGTATAACTAAATTCATTAGAACGGTGGGTAGTAAAGCCTATAAACTCGAGCTACTTGGTATAACTACATTCATTAGAACGGTGGGTAGTAAAGCCTATAAACTCGAGCTACTTGGTATAACTAAATTCATTAGAACGGTGGGTAGTAAAGCCTATAAACTCGAGCTACTTGGTATAACTACATTCATTAGAACGGTGGGTAGTAAAGCCTATAAACTCGAGCTACTTGGTATAACTAAATTCATTAGAACGGTGGGTAGTAAAGCCTATAAACTCGAGCTACTTGGTATAACTAAATTCATTAGAACGGTGGGTAGTAAAGCCTATAAACTCGAGCTACTTGGTATAACTACATTCATTAGAACGGTGGGTAGTAAAGCCTATAAACTCGAGCTACTTGGTATAACTAAATTCATTAGAACGGTGGGTAGTAAAGCCTATAAACTCGAGCTACTTGGTATAACTACATTCATTAGAACGGTGGGTAGTAAAGCCTATAAACTCGAGCTACTTGGTATAACTAAATTCATTAGAACGGTGGGTAGTAAAGCCTATAAACTCGAGCTACTTGGTATAACTACATTCATTAGAACGGTGGGTAGTAAAGCCTATAAACTCGAGCTACTTGGTATAACTAAATTCATTAGAACGGTGGGTAGTAAAGCCTATAAACTCGAGCTACTTGGTATAACTAAATTCATTAGAACGGTGGGTAGTAAAGCCTATAAACTCGAGCTACTTGGTATAACTACATTCATTAGAACGGTGGGTAGTAAAGCCTATAAACTCGAGCTACTTGGTATAACTACATTCATTAGAACGGTGGGTAGTAAAGCCTATAAACTCGAGCTACTTGGTATAACTAAATTCATTAGAACGGTGGGTAGTAAAGCCTATAAACTCGAGCTACTTGGTATAACTACATTCATTAGAACGGTGGGTAGTAAAGCCTATAAACTCGAGCTACTTGGTATAACTACATTCATTAGAACGGTGGGTAGTAAAGCCTATAAACTCGAGCTACTTGGTATAACTACATTCATTAGAACGGTGGGTAGTAAAGCCTATAAACTCGAGCTACTTGGTATAACTACATTCATTAGAACGGTGGGTAGTAAAGCCTATAAACTCGAGCTACTTGGTATAACTAACATTCATTAGAACGGTGGGTAGTAAAGCCTATAAACTCGAGCTACTTGGTATAACTACATTCATTAGAACGGTTGGTAGTAAAGCCTATAAACTCGAGCTACTTGGTATAACTAAATTCATTAGAACGGTGGGTAGTAAAGCCTATAAACTCGAGCTACTTGGTATAACTACATTCATTAGAACGGTGGGTAGTAAAGCCTATAAACTCGAGCTACTTGGTATAACTACATTCATTAGAACGGTGGGTAGTAAAGCCTATAAACTCGAGCTACTTGGTATAACTACATTCATTAGAACGGTGGGTAGTAAAGCCTATAAACTCGAGCTACTTGGTATAACTAAATTCATTAGAACGGTGGGTAGTAAAGCCTATAAACTCGAGCTACTTGGTATAACTACATTCATTAGAACGGTGGGTAGTAAAGCCTATAAACTCGAGCTACTTGGTATAACTACATTCATTAGATTGGTTGGTAGTAAAGCCTATAAACTCGAGCTACTTGGTATAACTACATTCATTAGAACGGTGGGTAGTAAAGCCTATAAACTCGAGCTACTTGGTATAACTACATTCATTAGAACGGTGGGTAGTAAAGCCTATAAACTCGAGCTACTTGGTATAACTAAATTCATTAGAACGGTGGGTAGTAAAGCCTATAAACTCGAGCTACTTGGTATAACTAAATTCATTAGAACGGTGGGTAGTAAAGCCTATAAACTCGAGCTACTTGGTATAACTAAATTCATTAGAACGGTGGGTAGTAAAGCCTATAAACTCGAGCTACTTGGTATAACTACATTCATTAGAACGGTGGGTAGTAAAGCCTATAAACTCGAGCTACTTGGTATAACTAAATTCATTAGAACGGTGGGTAGTAAAGCCTATAAACTCGAGCTACTTGGTATAACTACATTCATTAGAACGGTGGGTAGTAAAGCCTATAAACTCGAGCTACTTGGTATAACTAAATTCATTAGAACGGTGGGTAGTAAAGCCTATAAACTCGAGCTACTTGGTATAACTAAATTCATTAGAACGGTGGGTAGTAAAGCCTATAAACTCGAGCTACTTGGTATAACTACATTCATTAGAACGGTGGGTAGTAAAGCCTATAAACTCGAGCTACTTGGTATAACTAAATTCATTAGAACGGTGGGTAGTAAAGCCTATAAACTCGAGCTACTTGGTATAACTACATTCATTAGAACGGTGGGTAGTAAAGCCTATAAACTCGAGCTACTTGGTATAACTAAATTCATTAGAACGGTGGGTAGTAAAGCCTATAAACTCGAGCTACTTGGTATAACTACATTCATTAGAACGGTGGGTAGTAAAGCCTATAAACTCGAGCTACTTGGTATAACTAAATTCATTAGAACGGTGGGTAGTAAAGCCTATAAACTCGAGCTACTTGGTATAACTAAATTCATTAGAACGGTGGGTAGTAAAGCCTATAAACTCGAGCTACTTGGTATAACTACATTCATTAGAACGGTGGGTAGTAAAGCCTATAAACTCGAGCTACTTGGTATAACTAAATTCATTAGAACGGTGGGTAGTAAAGCCTATAAACTCGAGCTACTTGGTATAACTAAATTCATTAGAACGGTGGGTAGTAAAGCCTATAAACTCGAGCTACTTGGTATAACTAAATTCATTAGAACGGTGGGTAGTAAAGCCTATAAACTCGAGCTACTTGGTATAACTAAATTCATTAGAACGGTGGGTAGTAAAGCCTATAAACTCGAGCTACTTGGTATAACTACATTCATTAGAACGGTGGGTAGTAAAGCCTATAAACTCGAGCTACTTGGTATAACTAAATTCATTAGAACGGTGGGTAGTAAAGCCTATAAACTCGAGCTACTTGGTATAACTAAATTCATTAGAACGGTGGGTAGTAAAGCCTATAAACTCGAGCTACTTGGTATAACTAAATTCATTAGAACGGTGGGTAGTAAAGCCTATAAACTCGAGCTACTTGGTATAACTACATTCATTAGAACGGTGGGTAGTAAAGCCTATAAACTCGAGCTACTTGGTATAACTAAATTCATTAGAACGGTGGGTAGTAAAGCCTATAAACTCGAGCTACTTGGTATAACTAAATTCATTAGAACGGTGGGTAGTAAAGCCTATAAACTCGAGCTACTTGGTATAACTAAATTCATTAGAACGGTGGGTAGTAAAGCCTATAAACTCGAGCTACTTGGTATAACTACATTCATTAGAACGGTGGGTAGTAAAGCCTATAAACTCGAGCTACTTGGTATAACTAAATTCATTAGAACGGTGGGTAGTAAAGCCTATAAACTCGAGCTACTTGGTATAACTACATTCATTAGAACGGTGGGTAGTAAAGCCTATAAACTCGAGCTACTTGGTATAACTAAATTCATTAGAACGGTGGGTAGTAAAGCCTATAAACTCGAGCTACTTGGTATAACTACATTCATTAGAACGGTGGGTAGTAAAGCCTATAAACTCGAGCTACTTGGTATAACTACATTCATTAGAACGGTGGGTAGTAAAGCCTATAAACTCGAGCTACTTGGTATAACTAAATTCATTAGAACGGTAGGTAGTAAAGCCTATAAACTCGAGCTACTTGGTATAACTAAATTCATTAGAACGGTGGGTAGTAAAGCCTATAAACTCGAGCTACTTGGTATAACTACATTCATTAGAACGGTGGGTAGTAAAGCCTATAAACTCGAGCTACTTGGTATAACTACATTCATTAGAACGGTGGGTAGTAAAGCCTATAAACTCGAGCTACTTGGTATAACTAAATTCATTAGAACGGTGGGTAGTAAAGCCTATAAACTCGAGCTACTTGGTATAACTACATTCATTAGAACGGTGGGTAGTAAAGCCTATAAACTCGAGCTACTTGGTATAACTAAATTCATTAGAACGGTGGGTAGTAAAGCCTATAAACTCGAGCTACTTGGTATAACTAAATTCATTAGAACGGTGGGTAGTAAAGCCTATAAACTCGAGCTACTTGGTATAACTACATTCATTAGATTGGTTGGTAGTAAAGCCTATAAACTCGAGCTACTTGGTATAACTAAATTCATTAGAACGGTGGGTAGTAAAGCCTATAAACTCGAGCTACTTGGTATAACTAAATTCATTAGAACGGTGGGTAGTAAAGCCTATAAACTCGAGCTACTTGGTATAACTAAATTCATTAGAACGGTGGGTAGTAAAGCCTATAAACTCGAGCTACTTGGTATAACTACATTCATTAGAACGGTGGGTAGTAAAGCCTATAAACTCGAGCTACTTGGTATAACTACATTCATTAGAACGGTGGGTAGTAAAGCCTATAAACTCGAGCTACTTGGTATAACTAAATTCATTAGAACGGTGGGTAGTAAAGCCTATAAACTCGAGCTACTTGGTATAACTAAATTCATTAGAACGGTGGGTAGTAAAGCCTATAAACTCGAGCTACTTGGTATAACTACATTCATTAGAACGGTGGGTAGTAAAGCCTATAAACTCGAGCTACTTGGTATAACTAAATTCATTAGAACGGTGGGTAGTAAAGCCTATAAACTCGAGCTACTTGGTATAACTAAATTCATTAGAACGGTGGGTAGTAAAGCCTATAAACTCGAGCTACTTGGTATAACTAAATTCATTAGAACGGTGGGTAGTAAAGCCTATAAACTCGAGCTACTTGGTATAACTAAATTCATTAGAACGGTGGGTAGTAAAGCCTATAAACTCGAGCTACTTGGTATAACTAAATTCATTAGAACGGTGGGTAGTAAAGCCTATAAACTCGAGCTACTTGGTATAACTAAATTCATTAGAACGGTGGGTAGTAAAGCCTATAAACTCGAGCTACTTGGTATAACTAAATTCATTAGAACGGTGGGTAGTAAAGCCTATAAACTCGAGCTACTTGGTATAACTAAATTCATTAGAACGGTGGGTAGTAAAGCCTATAAACTCGAGCTACTTGGTATAACTAAATTCATTAGAACGGTGGGTAGTAAAGCCTATAAACTCGAGCTACTTGGTATAACTAAATTCATTAGAACGGTGGGTAGTAAAGCCTATAAACTCGAGCTACTTGGTATAACTAAATTCATTAGAACGGTGGGTAGTAAAGCCTATAAACTCGAGCTACTTGGTATAACTAAATTCATTAGAACGGTGGGTAGTAAAGCCTATAAACTCGAGCTACTTGGTATAACTACATTCATTAGAACGGTGGGTAGTAAAGCCTATAAACTCGAGCTACTTGGTATAACTAAATTCATTAGAACGGTAGGTAGTAAAGCCTATAAACTCGAGCTACTTGGTATAACTAAATTCATTAGAACGGTGGGTAGTAAAGCCTATAAACTCGAGCTACTTGGTATAACTAAATTCATTAGAACGGTGGGTAGTAAAGCCTATAAACTCGAGCTACTTGGTATAACTACATTCATTAGAACGGTGGGTAGTAAAGCGTATAATCTCGAGCTACTTGGCATAACTAAATTCATTAGAACGGTGGGTAGTAAAGCCTATAAACTCGAGACACTTGGTATAACTAAATTCATTAGAACGGTGGGTAGTAAAGCCTATAAACTCGAGACACTTGGTATAACTAAATTCATTAGAACGGTGGGTAGTAAAGCCTATAAACTCGAGCTACTTGGTATAACTACATTCATTAGAACGGTGGGTAGTAAAGCCTATAAACTCGAGCTATTCGGTATAACTAAATTCATTAGAACGGTGGGTAGTAAAGCCTATAAACTCGAGCTACTTGGTATAACTACATTCATTAGAACGGTGGGTAGTAAAGTGTATAATCTCGAGCTACTTGGTATAAATAAATTCATTAGAACGGTAGGTAGTAAAGCCTATAAACTCGAGCTACTTGGTATAATTAAATTCATTAGAACGGTGGGTAGTAAAGCCTATAAACTCGAGCTACTTGGTATAACTACATTCATTAGAACGGTGGGTAGTAAAGCCTATAAACTCGAGCTATTCGGTATAACTAAATTCATTAGAACGGTGGGTAGTAAAGCCTATAAACTCGAGCTACTTGGTATAACTACATTCATTAGAACGGTGGGTAGTAAAGCCTATAAACTCGAGCTACTTGGTATAACTAAATTCATTAGAACGGTGGGTAGTAAAGCCTATAAACTCGAGCTACTTGGTATAACTACATTCATTAGAACGGTGGGTAGTAAAGCCTATAAACTCGAGCTACTTGGTATAATTAAATTCATTAGAACGGTGGGTAGTAAAGCCTATAAACTCGAGCTACTTGGTATAACTAAATTCATTAGAACGGTGGGTAGTAAAGCCTATAAACTCGAGCTACTTGGTATAACTACATTCATTAGAACGGTGGGTAGTAAAGCCTATAAACTCGAGCTACTTGGTATAACTAAATTCATTAGAACGGTAGGTAGTAAAGCCTATAAACTCGAGCTACTTGGTATAACTAAATTCATTAGAATGGTAGGTAGTAAAGCCTATAAACTCGAGCTACTTGGTATAACTGCATTCATTAGAACGGTGGGTAGTAAAGCCTATAAACTCGAGCTACTCGATATAAACGAGCCCTGAATGGATAAAGTACATCATTACTTTAGTTACTGTTTGATGGTTGAATTTAGCGGAAAGTCACTGGAGGTCCATCTGATGTGGCTATTCCTGATTCTTCATGATAAATCAGAGAAAATGCAACTACTCAACATCAACTACCGCCAACTCTTAGACTACTCTCTACCAACGAATAATGGAATTGATCGTCACATTATTACGCCATCACGGTTGAAAAGGCAAGCATCTTCGATGTGAGTATTTATACCCGCGACCTATGATTGCGGGTCGAGTTCCCTAACCGTCAAGCCATGCCAGGCTTAATAAGGTATTAACAAAAGTATGTTAACCCTTCACCCGAGATGCTATTTTAATGGCATTCATTAATACAGTTATATTCCCCACCACTATCTTCCAAGAAATCTAACGCATAAGAAATGAACGTGACTTCATGGTAAGAATGCCGGACTGAAAGCCTGAGGACCCATGGTTCGCGTCACGTTGGGGAGAAAGCGCGCTTTGCACCTGAATGTCACAAGTGTGATAAATAGTAACAGTTAAATTCAGTTATTCCTTTACAGTCTCTTAAGAGATGAGAGAGATTGCTTGCTTTCTAGTTGACCAGTTTCAAATTAAGGACGGTTATACACACAAAAGACACTTATGTAGTTTTGCGAGAATATTCTAAACAACGAAACAAATTACAACGAACAACAAAATTCAATCAGGTTTTCTGCAATCAGAAAACAGAGGTAAAACGGCTTTGGTATAAATCATAAAAAATAAATGAAAGGAACCACTGAGGACTTGCTTTAAGATTATTTATGTCGTTGGAAAGATTAAATAGTAGTTCGATAAAAGATAGAAAATGGGTTTAAAGAGTTATCGATTTCTTTTTTTATATTGACGTTAATGATATAGTTAAAATTCCACTGTTTTACAATGTGGGTCTAAAGTACTGTCGGGTGCTTGTGTTTAGGAGCTAATTATATAGGTAAAATCGGATTGATATCACCCGTAAAATAAAGAAAAAAAGGTCACACCGTTCTTCCCTTTGGGCGATCGGTTCTCAAATGTTTTCTTTGCTTGGAAAATATTTTTTATATTCTACCGTGAAGAAAATGTGATAATTTATGTCTCAAATACAAAGCTTGTTTGAAATATTGGAAGAAGTTTATTATGAAATATAACTTTTGCATCGTAATAAAATGGATGAAATAAACAAAAAGAAATAAAAGACAAACTCAGTAAAAATGCATTTCTATAAATTCAGATATTAACTATAATAATAAGGTATGTGCAACATTAACAAAGGTGCACTGAATTATAGCCGTGTTGATGTATGCTTCATTAAAAAAGTATTTTGTAAATACGAGTATTTCCATGATGTAGTTTTTACAGTCTGTCAACAGATGGCAGCAGTCCAACTTTTCCGTGTTGTTCGCGTTGTCAAAGGCAAAAACGTGTTCCAGCCATTCTTAACAATGCAGAATACACCACATTTACAGCAAGTCCGTGACTAAATGTGTCCTGGTTTTATTGTTACATTATAAATTGTGCTTCATAATGATACATAAATTCTTAATATAAATATATGTAGAATTTAATGAAATTATTTTTTATTAATAATTTTCAATGTGAACACCAAGTCTGAAATTACTAATAATATTTATTTAGTATAAATTCATTAATATGATTAACGGAACTTAATAATTGATAATTCAATAGTACCTTTCTGGAGGAAATTATTAAATTCAGCTTTTTATAAACTCAACAGGGTTTTTAATTTTCTCAATACCAAACTAAAATATTTGCTGACGTCCATACCATGTAAAATTACAAGAATATTTATGTGTACAGACGTAATTATGGAAATAGGCCTAACATATAAATTTAGTAAAAGACAAATTTTAATAACTGTCCATTCAAAGCCTTTGTCCACTGGTCAGTTGCATTATTTTAATTATTTGAAAACGTAAACAGATTAAGTACAGATTAAAATGATATATAAGTGAGGGGGAGCGAAATGACAAATTGAGAAATCTGAAAGAACAAACGATTGGTCATCATTTATTTAACGAATTGAAAGAATAAATGATGGTTAAAGAGTTATATAAGATAGATTAACGAACACCATTGGTTAGAAAGAGCAGGTATAAATGTTAAACACACTAAACGAACGACACCGAAGAAAGTCCTTGTTTTAATGACTTATCCCATGATTGTCCCTCTTCCTAGACGTTGCTAGTTTTCAGTTAATACTCTTGGAAAATTCTTTTCACGTCACGTTTATAAAGTGTTTAGCGCTATCTTTCTGTTGTTGTTGAGCTTCTATTCTACAGTCCGGTTCACCTTTTGGTGAAACAGTGGACCAAGAGTTGGCGGTCGGTGGTACCGACTAGAGGCTTTCCCTCTAGTGTGCCACTGTATAATTAGGGACGGCTAGCGCAGATAACTTTGCGCAACTTTCTAAACAAACAAAGAATTTCACCCTAAGCAATCAGCTTGCTCTGATCAGAATTTCAGTGATTCCTTGCCAATTCATGTTATAAACTTGGTCTCCTAGTTTGGTCCCTGAGTGACTGATGTTAGGAACTTGGTCTCCTAGTTTGGTCCCGGAGTGACTGATGTAAGGAACTTGGTTTCCTAGTTTGGTCCCGGAGTGACTGATGTTAGGAACTTGGTTTCCTAGTTTGGTCCGTGAGTGACTGATGTTAGGAACTTGGTCTCCTAGTTTGGTCTGTGAGTGACTGATGTTAGGAACTTGGTTTCCTAGTTTGGTCCCGGAGTGACTGATGTTAGGAACTTGGTTTCCTAGTTTGGTCCCGGAGTGACTGATGTTAGGAACTTGGTTTCCTAGTTTGATCCCGGAGTGACTGATGTTAGGAACTTGGTTTCCTAGTTTGGTCCCGGAGTGACTGATGTTAGGAACTTGGTTTCCTAGTTTGGTCCCGGAGTGACTGATGTTAGGAACTTGGTTTCCTAGTTTGGTCCCTGAGTGACTAATGTTAGGAACGCGGCCTCCTAGTTTGGTCCCGGAGTGACTGATGTTAGGAACTTGGTTTCCTAGTTTGGTCCCTGAGTGACTAATGTTAGGAACGCGGCCTCCTAGTTTTGTCCCTGAGTGACTGATGTTAGGAACTTGGTTTCGTAGTTTGGTCCCTGAGTGACTGATGTTAGGAACGCGGCCTCCTAGTTTTGTCCCTGAGTGACTGATGTTAGGAACTTGGTTTCCTAGTTTGGTCCCTGAGTGACGGATGTCAGGAACTTGGTTTCCTAGTTTGGTCCCGGAGTGACTGATGTTAGGAACTTTGTACCTTAGTTGTTTTTGTTAGAAGATAGCCCAATGTTACTTTGCTTTAAACCAAACAAGCAACCAGTCTTGTTAAAAACTCTATCACACAATATGCATGATATAAGAAACTAGATTTTAGAACTTTACGTTACTACTAATGGAGCATGAATTGTAACAGATGTTTTATTCTCAGTTAGTTTTACGTATCAAGTGAAACTCGCTTTGGTTTCTGTACGCCACATAATTAGTTTATTTGTTCAATTCCGTTAAAATGTACTAGAAGGCTGTCTGCAGCAGCCGTCTCTAATTTAGAAGTAAGAGACAAGAGGAAAGACAAGTACTTAACAAAAACCATCGCTAAGTGGGATTAACCGTACATTATAACGCCCCAACGGCTGACAGGGGCGAAAATGTTTGGTGTGACGGGAATTCGAACTCACGACCCTCATATTACAAGTCGAGTGCCTTAACCACCTAGCTATGCCGGGCCCGGTAATTTAAACTGCTAGCAAAAATCCTTGGTTAAACGTTCAGGCAAACAGCCCCTTAAACATTAAAGATTCAGTTCAAACAACACTTTAAAACCTTAACTGTTGCTAAGGCTGTACATACATAAAAATGCACAAGACAAGTTTGTATGTAACACTTATATGGAAAAAAATAGAAATTCGATCAAAACGACCCGTTTTCTCTTATTACTATTATTCTACTGCCATCATATAACAAAACGACTTGGTATGTTGCACCCAACTATTTTGTAGAATACTAAATGAGGGACTGTGAGGGTTATAGGGGTATTTAGAAATCGACTTGTTTATTATGTATTTTACGTAAGCTAAAAATATATAATTATACTGTGAACGAAGTTGTCATTACCCCTTGAAGTTAACTTGTTTACATACATGTAAGGGTGAAACAAATACAGATAAATGTAGATACCAATGCTTTGTACACTATACAATCGGTGTCTTTAGAGAGCCAACCCCTATATTATGTATGAGGTGAAGGAGTAAAAAAAACAGATAATATTAAATTTCAACTTAGACATTCATAGAATAATTACTTTAAAAGACACAAAGGGTTATTCAAAGCGAGGTTTAAAACATAAATGTTTTATTTTTAATATGTTGTTTTTCTACTGGTGAAACTTTAAGTCTGGTTACTGGTAGATGTGTCTTAGCCTAGGCATATATTTGCTAATTTTTATACATTATATACTGAGAATTTAGTCACCCATAAACTATAAATGTTCAATTTATTCTCAAACAAATCTCCAGCTGCATCTTAACATTTTACGTCCCGAACTAATGTGATCAAATAGTCAATAGCTACAGTAGGTCATCATGAACCCTGTAAGATAGCTGTTAGCTGTGCTTATCATCATTACAATGCATAATGTTATCTTCCACATCAAGTGATCATTTACCTATTGTTGAACATAAAATAAACAGCAAACAAGATAAATAAAGAAATTAAAAACCTTCAATTAGTAATCGTAAAGATAATTATCAGCAAATAAGGCTTAAGATACTGCAGACATTATCTACTCGAACTACAAATCCCTATTTTTATCCTTCCTCCTCAAAATATAGTTCTAGATAGCAGCATTGATCCAAAGTAGGAGCTTATAACTTGAGTAAATAATGTCTACAGTGTCTCCAGCCTTGGATTTTGCTTTTCTTGTACAATCTCTATTTCCAGGATTTTTATTTTCAATTTTATATTTATAGATTTTTATTTCCGTCCCAAATAAAATAAAACCGATTGACAGCTGCCATTTAATAAATTATATGGGAGAACTTCCTGCGTCTCAATAAAACGACACTTTGACTTTGAATGAAGTTCTAATTAATGTTGTTTCTTTATCACTTTAGAAATCGATATCTATTCATTTTCACGTATCATTTCTCTCAATTATGAGTTCGTTATATTTGTAAAAAAGTTGTGAAACTGCGTCCTCACTTGGAAATATTTATTACTAATGTTACATTAAGCAGATAATTACGCTTGCAACTGAAGGACTGAAATGAAGCAGCCATTTTTTTACGTGGTTTAATTCTAAATATACCGATAGAGTCCAGATACTATCGATTTTAAATCTATTTATATGTCAAAATGCTTCAGGACCCCATGACTTTAATGGTTACCTGTCAAGCCCCTCGTAAAACATGTTATTAATTTTTGTAATTAACTCAGTTAATTATTAAAGGAATCCCTGTATATCTTTTGCGTAAAAAATGAGTAACTTCATCAAGTGTGTTAGATTAGTTTTTCGTATTTAGTATTGTCAAGGTAAAAAAACAAATAAATTTAATATGCAACAAGACGTAGACCCACCAATAATGAAAGTTTTAAAGACTACCCGTAATTTACAGGTTAACAAAGCGGTCAGGCCCGGCATGGCCAGGTGGTTAAAGCACTCGACTCGTAATCTGAGGGTCGCGGGTTCGATTCTCCGTCGCACCAAACATGCTCGCCCTTTCAGTCGTGTGGACGTTATAATGTGAGGGCAATCCCACTATTCGTTGGTAAAAAAGTAGCCCAAGAGTTGGCAGTGGGTGGTGATGGCTAGCTGCCTTACACTGCTGAATTAGGGACGGCTAGCGCGGATAGCCCTCGTGTAGCTTTATGCGAAATTCAAAACAAACAAACATCAATATAAACAGAATTTAAAAATCTTACTCCTAATGGATTCACACGACACACCCAAATTTATCGTGGGTCACTCACAGTGATGGCCCGATATGGCCAGGAGGTCAGGGAGCTCGACTCGCAATCTGAGGATCACTGATCCCACCAAACATTCTCGTCCTTTCAGCCATGATGGTGTTAAATGTGACGGTAAATCCCACTATTCATTGATAAAATAGTAGCCTAAGAATTAGCGGTGGGTGGTGATGACTCGCTCCATTCCTTAACTGCAAAACTAAGGGACGACTAATACAGATAGTCCTCTTGTAGCTTTGCGCGAAATTCAAACCAAATCTCATGCGTGAACCCACGTGAAATGAGTGATAACTATTGCAGCATGTATTAGTCATACAAGAGAAAGTCACGTATTAATTAACTGAAAGAATCGTTATATGGAAAAATATGTTTGTTAGCATGTGCCAAAAATGAATGAGAAACATCATATCTAAATCTCCGCAATCTCAAGCTTGCTTTTTCAGTCATGGGGGCGTTATAATATAAAGGTAAATCCCATTATCCATTAGTAGCCCAACATTTGCCAGTGGGTGATGATGACTAGCTGCCTTCCCTCTAATCTTACACTGCAACATTAGGGACGACCAGAGGGGATAGTCCTTGAGTAGTTTTACGCGAAATTCAAAACAAACTAATCTAATTAATTAATTAAACCCGTCTTTAAAGGAATGGTTAGAAACAACTTTCTTCTCTAAGCTTGTGATTACTATAAATCCTTTTCATAGGTTTTAGACTTTCGCAACGTGCCTAACTAAGTTTTCGATACCATAATCGTAGATCGGAATTTTCTATGTATACACAATATTAAAAACAAAAAATAATAGTGGTAAATGTTTTGTTTAAGAGCGCTCACCGTGCACATTAATAAAACGAAACGTTGCCATTAATTATGTTAACCCTAAATCTCCTTAGATGGCAAGAAGAACACAAGCACTTGGATGGAATCTTTGCCTTAGGCTTAGAAACTATCTGCGTGCTGTATTAGGAATGTCGTCTGAACAGACAAGTTTTTGTTGGACCCATCCAAGAGGTGCACGCAGAATGTACATAATTATCATTCTCCGAACGAACAGCAGAATAAAAAAACCTGAAAATTACTAGCTGAACAAGTGAACCCTGCTGTAAATATCTTAGGTCCTTCTTATTTTTTCTTCTTGATACTAAATACAAATATCTTTCAAGTTGTAATCTCTAAAATTTCCGTTTTAAAAACAAAGATAGGGTTAGCCTTATTGTAGTAAATATTTTGTATCAGTGAGTGAGCAATATACAGTCTGAATCAATAACCGTGAGAGGAAACGTTTCTATTTTCACACATATTCATAACTAGCGACGAAACGTCATAATATTATTACAGATTTATAAGAATTGAGCTACTAACAATTAACTACCCATAACTCCCTCCGGTTACTTAGCTTTAAACTTCAGGTATTATTTCGCTAAAGTTCGGGGATCGATCCCAGCAAGGCTGTATCGCGCATATAGTCAATTGTGTAGCTTTGTGCTGAAACAGATTTATCATGATGTATAATATTTACAATAATAGTTGTGTAAAATATCTTTTTATGATGTGTGTATCATACACCCTCCCTATACATTTATATATGTTTGCAGTTCCCTTTAATTTGAATTGAATTTATAAACAAAATTCGTTGGGGAAGGGGTTGCCCTTGAATGTCTCTTGTGTCCACCTGCCAAAGGCAAGGGTATTGTTTTTAAATTCAACTCACTTCCAACTTCAGCCTTTCATATTCACACTTTGCTATCAATGTTTAAGTAGAGTGATCGAAAAGGAAACTTTTTTTTTTATATTCAGATGCGGAAAAAAATATTCTTACAGTTCTTATACGTGTCCACCTACACTTACACTTGAGAAAGAAATGCACGAACATAAACCATATCAGTAAATAACAAGCATAATTAGAACTAAAAAACTTTAAAATTATAACGCAATAATAAATAGAAACAATTAGTTATCTAGAATACATCCACGTGACAAGATGTCAAAATGAAATCCCTGTATATGTTAATAGACTAGGTCAAGGATGGAAATATTATTTTTGTAGCAAACCGAACATGTGTCTACAGAGACAGAATAATGCTTTACATTGTTGTAACCTATAAAAAAAAAAAAAACGTTTATCTTACTCCATATACCACCATATTGCCGTGTTTTAATATATTATCGTAATAGGCCCAGAATCGTCAGGTGGTTAGGACGCTCGAGTCATAATCTGAGGGTCATGGGTTCGTAATCCCCTCTACAACAAACATGCTCGCCCTTTTAGTCATGAGGTCGTTATTATGATTCGGTCAAACCCACTATTCGTTGGTAAAAAGCTTGTTTTGCTTTTTTTAATTTAGCGCAAAGCTACTCTAGAGCTATCTGCGTTAGCTGTCCCTAATTTGGCAGTGAAAGACCAGAGGATTTGTTTGTTTGTTTGTTTTTGAATTTCGCACAAAGTTACTCGAGGGCTATCTGCGCTAGCCGTCCCTAATTTAGCAGTGTAAGACTAGAGGGAAGACAGCTAGTCATCACCACCCATCGCCAACTCTTGTGCTACTCTTATACCAACTAATAGTGGGATTGACCGTCACATTATAACGCCCCCTCGGCTGAAAGGGCAAATATGTTTGGTGTGACGGGGATTCGAACCCACGACCCTTGGATTACGAATCACACGCCTTAACCCACCTGGCCATGCCGTGCCCGTTGGTGAAAGAGTAGCCTAAGAGTTATGGGTGAATGGTAATGACTAGCTTCCCTCTAGTCTTACACTTCTAAATTAGGAACGGCTAGCGCAGGTAGCCCTCGTGTAGCTTTGCGCGAAATTCAAAAACAAACAAACAATTATCATAATACAATACAGCATATCTGTATTTTCACTGATACTCAATAGTTTTTCTCTATCCTGTGATTGATTGAGACAAGACAACGACATACAAGTGTTTCACTTTATAAGTAATATATAATGGCTGTAAGGGATTATTTTAAGCTTATTAAAACGTTGCGTTTGTTTATTTTCTTTTTCTGGCACAATTATATTTATATATTATAATATATTATATTTACGACGAATATTTTCGGCACTAGTCGACATGGCCACGTTGTTAGGGCACTGGACTCGCAATCTGAGAATCTCGGGTTTGGAGCCTCGTCCTCTCCAATCATGCTCACCATTTTAGCCGCGTGGGCGTTATAATTTATGGTCCATCGTATTATTCGTTGGTACAAGAGTATCCTTAGAATTGAAGGTGAGTGGTGTTGATTGGCTGCCTTTCCTTAATCTGGTCCATTAATGCTAAATTATTGACAGATAACGCAGAGCGCCCTCGTGCAACTTTATGCGAAATTCAAAATAAACGCTTTCGGCACCAGGTTTTTAAGGTCGTTCAGGTTCTCTTGAATAATAATTATATATATATATAACTTAAGATAATGTCAGCTGCTATTGATAATATTCTAACACAAAACACTGATCATGACGTTGAATAAGATGTTAGTAGCAATTAGTGGTCACAAACAGTTCATATCGTAGTATTACGTTTCATTTCGTTATGTATTTGTTTGTTTGTTTGTTTTGGAATTTCGCACAAAACTACTCGAGGGCTATCTGTGCTAGCCGTCCCTAATTTAGCAGTGTAAGACTAGAGCTAGTCATCACCACCCACCGCCAACTCTTGGGCTACTCTTTTGCCAACGAATAGTGGGATTGACCGTCACATTATACACCCCCACGGCTGGGAGGGCGAGCATGTTTAGCGCGACGCGGGCGCGAACCCGCGACCCTCGGATTACGAGTCGCACGCCTTACGCGCTTGGCCATGCCAGGCCTCGTTATGTAAGATCACAAATTACACTTGTCCATGAGAAATATTCATGAAGCACTTAGTCCTAACAACATTATCGATGAATGCTAAAAGGTTTGTTTTAAATTTTGCGCAAATCTACATGAGGACTACCCCTCTCTAAATTAGAGCAATGTAAAACTAGAGGGACGGCAACTAGTCATCACCACCCACCACCGATACTCTTTTATCAACAGATAGTTGGAATTACCGCACATTATAAGGCTTCTTGGCTGAAAGGTCAAACAAGTTCGGTAAGACAAGGAATTGATCCTCAGATTGCGAGTCGTACTTCCTCATCACCAGGCCATAGCAGGCCTAACTCTGCAAGGAGTTCAGGATGGCAAAGACTCAGTATACAGTTCATTCCGTAGGAATCGAAGCTTAATAATGAACAACAGAACGACGGCAGTAACAACGAACATTTGTATGTTCAGTAACAAACATTTAATTATTAGACGTTTCGGAAAAAACATATTACATTTTAAATAAGCTATATTAAACACAGTACGTTATTAGGTAGAGACATATTATAAAGTTTAGATGCAATATAACCTAAGATTATCTCAAGTACAACCTAGTTTCAAACAATAATACTTGTCAAGTTAAACCTAACAATCCTGCTAAAACTGGCTAAACATAACACAGCTGCTATTACAGGCCAGCCATCATGGCCAGGCGGTTAAGGCACTCGACTCCTAATCCGAGGGTCACGGGTTCGAATCCCTGTCACACTAAACATGTTCGCCATTTCAGTCGTGGGGATGTTATAATATGTCGGTCAATCCCACTCTTCGTTCGTAAAATAGTAGCCCAAGAGTTGGCGATGGGTTGTGATGACATGCTGACTTCCCTCTAGTCTTACACTACTAAATTAGGGACGGCTATCATAGATAGCGCTCGTGTAGCTTTGCGCGAGATTCAAGACAAACAAACACAGGCCAGTCAATCCTGACGCGACAATGTTAGGCCTATCATGTTACAAAGAGCTTGTGGGCAAAAACCAACCAATCTGAAAAACCATCTGAAGGATTTCTCCCAAATCAGTATAATAATTTATAACAAAATGAAGTAAAAAATAAAAACAGTATCGTCCTGGCACCAGCAGTGAAAACGTTGACTCATCAAAACTCGATGATTAAACATCTGCAGAAATGGAATGAAAATAATTATTTTTGGAAAACTGATTCCAAAGAACATGTTTGGAGATTAAATATTCTCATAGGTATATTTATTCAGAAGCCGTTACGAACACGATTTGTGAAAAGTTCATCATTCATTGACTTCTGCAGAGATCTGGACCAAAAAGTCCAGTTGCTAGACGAATAGTTTATCATGTTTAATAATTTCGTTTTATCTTTGAAATATGGATAATTATTTAACTCAGTTATATCAATCAGGTCTATATTATTACTCAACGTGTGCATTGAATTAATTTAGTAGTTTTAAAAATTTACGTCTTTATTGACGTATTATTATTTAAAATTAGTGCTTTAATACCATAAGCTCCATTGGACTATAACAAAATTTCACAAAACAAACATGTGTCCGACACATAAAATGTTATAAAAATAATGTAATGTGGAAAAAGTTTAGAGGCACATGTGTGTAAACTGTTTGGTTTCTGTGTTTCTATAACCCCCTGGTGGGACAGCGGTTAGTCGTCGGATTTACAATCGGTAGACACAGCAGATAGCCCGATGTGGTTTTGCTATAAGAAAACACACCCGCTGTTTCTATCCATAAAATATTTTATCTATTGAAATGAGTTTCAGCCCAGACATTTACAGTCGAGAGAGCTTATGATAGTATTAACTTAGTCTTAAAATAAATAAATGAGTAGAATAACTCAAAGTCTGCTTGTATGAAAGTAGATAACATGAAAATGTTCGAAATAATACACATTAGAACTATAGAATTATGTTTTAATAATTTAAAAATTTTCTGTGCTCTAATGCATTATTTTCTAAATGTTTTTGTTATCTCTTCTGAATACTATTCACACACACGTGTATAGTACACCCCTTTAAATACCAATAGTAATTGTACATTTTTATTTGATCTTTTGGTTTCAGCAAATGTGGATTTTGGCGTAACAGCTTTGGACAAAACTGTATCGGAGAGGAATGTAGTGATGCTAGAGAATACATGAAAATGTACTTCTTGTATGGACATCTCGAGTGCAAAAAGAGTTTGGTTTGTTTTTTTAATTTTGCGCAAAGATTCACGAGGGCTATCTGTGATAGCCGTCCCTAATTTAGAAGTGTAAGACTAGAGAGAAGGCAGCTAGTCATCAACGCCCACCGCCAACTCTTGAGCTACTCTTTTACCAACGAATATTGGAATTGACCGTTACATTATAATGCTCCCAAGATGAAATGACGAGCATGTTTGGTGCGACGGGGACCCGCGACCCTCAGATTACGAGTCTAGCGCCTTAACCACCTGGCCATGCCAGGCCTACAAAAAGTGTTTGTGGCATCTTTCTTGGGAATCGTTTTGTAACACAAGATAAAACATGTTTCACTCTTCACCAAAGTCGACAACCCATTTTGGTATTTTCTTCAGTGGAACATCGGTCCAAAGAAAGTGGGCCAGTATGGTCAGGTGTTTAGGGCACTATACTTACAATCTGAGGATCACGGGTTCAAATCCCCATTACAACCAACATGCTCACTTTTTCAGCCATGAGGTAGTTATAATATCACGAGCAATCCCATTGGTAAAAGAGTAGCCCAAGAGTAAGTGGTGTGTGGTATAACTAGCTACCTTTCCTTTACATTGATGACGGTTAAAGCAAAAACAAACAAATCAATCAACAAAAAGTGTTGTTGGTTGTCAGTAACAACGGCGATAACGTAACTGAAGCCATTTAAAACATGTACATCTGTGTTAGTGACGATTATATAACAGGACCTGAATCTCAAGCAGGGAGCTCTTAGAGTGAACTGGCAACTGGTAGAATGAATCATACAGAAGAAGAATAACAAAAACTAAACTTTTAACTACCATAATACAACAGTTTGTATCTGTTGAACCATAAGTACGTCACTGGCTAGGAAGTTTCTTTAACCGACTATCTTAATCAAACAGTCCAATGGAAAAGAAAAAAAAACACAAAAAAACATTCCGAAGATTTCTTCTCCGAGATTCTGAAAGAAGAACCGGATTTATGAAAAATAAATTCATGATGTTAGAAAAACATGTAGGTTCGAGAACTTTCGACAAAAATGAATAAAAACCTTCTAAGTGATAGGGCCAGGTGGTTAGAGCGCTCGACTCCCTCTCTCTCTTATGGGTATTTGGGTATTGATGTTTATATACCCAGGAGGGTCAGGTTTCATTAACCTCTACCTCATTCCTTCAAATTTTGGTTTCACAACTGTCAAGTGTATTTATATATGGTACACGAGGGCCAGAGTAACCCACACTAACTCAGTCCCTTTTTCAGGGCAATGTCCATGCACAATCTACACATACACTTGGTAAAGTTTATAGCAAAGCAACATCGGGCTATCTGCTGAGCCCACCAAGGAAAATCGAACCCCTGATTTCAACGTTGTAAATCCGTAGACATATTGCTGTACTAGCGGGGGGGCCACTTGGTACAAATAATTCATTTCTCTTTATAGTTCCATAATCCCGGACGAGCCCCACAACATTTTGTTAACGATTTTCAATGATGTGTTTTCATTTAGGCCCCCCGCTAGTACAGCGGTATGTCTCCGGATTTACAACGCTAAAATCAAGGGTTCGATTCCCCTCGGTGGGCTGAGCAGATAGCCCTTTGTGGCTTTGCTATGAAAAAAACACAAACACACAGTTCCATGATTATTTGCACTTTTATTACGCGTTTGACTCATAATCTGAGGGTCACAGGTTCGAATCCCCGCCACATCAAATATGTTCGTCCTTTCAGCCGTGTCAATCCAACTATTCGTTGATCCAAGAGTTGGCAATGGGTAATGATGACTAGCTGCCTTTCCTCTAATCTTACACTGCTACATTGGGGACGGCTAGCGCGGGAAGCCCTCGTGTAGCTTTGCGCGAAATGGAAAAAAATAAATAAATAAACAGTAAATATAGTTGTATGAAACATTGGCCTGATAAGACCTTGGTGGTTCGTGAGCGATATATAAACTAGCCCCCCCGAACTCTTGCTTTTAAGAACATACCTCACAGTTTGATAAACTAAATTTATTGATGACGAAAAAGTTAAATAAAAAAAAAGATAAAAATATATTTCTCAAAAACAACTGGTTTATTAATTATCGTTTTATTATACATTTCTTATCTCATTACTTGTTATTATACTCGCGGTGGACACTGGGCAGCAGCTCCTTCTGCCCATTATACTCGCAATGCGCGGTGGACACTGGACAGCAGCACTTTCTGCCCATTTGATAGAACGATCATGACATAAAAATAATCCAGTATCTGGGTCTCCAGATCTTCTTCCGTATTAAACTTGCTGCAACCAGATTTCCACGAACGTCATTTTTAATCTCCGGACTAGTTTGGTCAGTTGGGAAACGTAAAGCGTTTCGAACCGGCCTAATTTGTACTTGTTCTCTACTGTCCTTTTTAACATCAAGTTTTCGTTACAAGAACGTGCAACTCACCATTAATTTTTGTCAATATGACTACAACTCAACGTGGTAAAGATAATTACTACCATTTGTTTTTTCTTTCAGCATTTGACTCGAAGAAAAACAAAGGCTATCTATACAGAGTCGTCTAAAACTTACAGACTGGACTCACTAGAGGGAGATAGTCAACTACTGTTGGATTCACAGTCCAGCCACGATAACCACCAGGCCGCGCACGTCCTATGTTTGTTTAAACAATCATAAGACTTATGTTAAACTCGATGGTAACATGATGACATGGAAAATTACGTTTATCATTAAATGCATGTAACATCCACGACCAATTGATTCACTTTCTGTGTTTATAGTTAAGTTTCACTTCCTGTGTTTATAGCTAAGTTTCAATTTCTGTATTTATAACTAAGTTAACGACGCCTGAAAATATTAGTTTGAATGTGGTCGAGCTGCCGCATTTAAAATGTCCCTAAAATTTGTTTTTCAAACTAAGCAAGATTATTGGTATTATAAGACTTCACAAACTTGTTTATACAGTCTAGATTACAGGAGTTATCAGACTTCACAAACTTCTTTATACAGTCCAGATTACAGGAGTTATCAGACTTCACAATATGTTTATACAGTCTAGATTACAGGAATTATCAGACTTCACAATATGTTTATACAGTCTAGATTACAGGAGTTATCAGACTTCACAATATGTTTAAACTTTGTATAATATTTATTAACGAGATGTTAATTTTAACCTGTTTAACATGCACTTGATACTCACCTCGTTCGATTATTCCAGTAATTTCGCGGCAAGATGCCAGAGTTCTTCTTTCATAAGATGGCCACCCCTTGTATATCATTACTTACGATGTGCTGTCACTGGAATGATATATAAGTATTGTTCTTGTGATCAGGCGTGTAAATAAGCTCGCGAACTGGCGCGATTTTAGTTATTTGTTTTTGAACAACTTTAATTTTAGATAAGAACAATGATTATGTTATATGTTATGTGTTTCAGTTTGTTGGTCTTCAAACAATGAGAAATTATGGACAGACGAATATAGTGAAAAAAACAAAGTTCGAGTTCAATGAATTTTTATGGTGTTTGATTGCTTTACTATGAATGGCTTATTGTAAGATGCTTTACTATGAATGGCTTCTTGTAAGATGCTTTACTATGAATGGTTTATTGTAAGATCTTACTATACATCAATTACGATATATATGAATCTTATTGTAGACTTACTATGACCGAAATGCTTTACTATGAATGGCTTATTGTTGCACACAAGTATGTTCATTTGCGACATTGGCATAGATGATAAAACATTACGTCAACCAACCAACCAATCATAGATGATAAAACATTACGTCAACCAACCAACCAATCATAGATGATAAAACATTAAATAAACCAACCAACCAATCATAGATGATAAAACATTAAATAAACCAACCAACCAATCATGGATGATAAAACATTAAATAAACCAACTAACCAATCATAGGTGATACGCAACATATGCATTGATATCAGCCTTTCCTGGGCCCAGCATGGTCAGATGGCTAAGGCACTGGACTCGTAATCCAAGGGTCGCGGGTTCGAATCCCCGTTACACCAAACATGCTCGCCCTTTCATCCGTGGAGACGTTATAACGTTAAGGTCAATCCCACTATTCAATGGTAAAAGAGTAGCCCAAGAGTGGGAAGTGGGTAGTGACGACTAGTCCAGTTGCCTTCCCTCTAGTCTTACACTGCTAAATGAGGGACGACCAGCGCAGACAGCCCTCGTGTAGCTTTGCGCGAAATTCAAGACAAAACCAAATCTCAGCCTTTCCGATCCCCACTGGGGAACATTTAAATAATTAATGAAGTGACTTGAATGAAGTTGCTAAATGCGGTATTTATTTCAAATTGCAGCTGTTGGGAGTCAGGTCAGGAATGCTTTACCCAACCGTGTAGGTAAAACGGACCCCAATCACAAGAACTGCAGTTGTTTTTTTTCAGTATATACAAAAGGATTACATCTAATCTTGGTTTGCACAAGAAATTACATTTATAATAAAAAAATGGTTGATTTTAAAATATCCTGTTTTTTCATGACATTCGTATCATTTAGTGGATGAAAGTTAAGGTGGCCTCTTTATCTTACCTTTTTCTAGCCATCGGATATACAGAAACATACTGGTTATCAACATAAAATTTTGTGATATATAGAATGGTATTTAACACGCAGAATAACAAGAAAATCACGTGCATAACGTAGTTCAAGGGGTTAAAACGTATAACCTGCATGATTGTAAAACGTGACCAGGTTTATGGACATGGATATTAGCAGTCAATTTCTGTTACGTGTTTCTTAATGTTTTGGAAGCATTTTATGAAGAGAATTTTTAACCGTAATATTAAATATCTGAGAATTTTCGCGCAAAACTACTTAAGGGCTATCCGCTCTAGTCGTCTTAATTTTGTATTTCAGAGAAAAGAAATAACAAACAATTAATAATAAATTAAGAATTAGACGTAAGCGATCTCATAAACTCGTAACAACGGCATGCAGAGTATATCCAAGAAGTTTAGAAACACTTAAAACATTATACGGGAAAAACTGTTTAACGTAGAGACGAGCGGTTTGTTGCACCTGCAAGATTAATGTTTCAAGTTATTTTCAGCTTACCGACATCTTAGTTAAACACGTGCACCAGGAGTTACATCAACATTGTAGGATTAATCTTTGAGTAAGCTTCTTAGACGCGTTACATCTCTGCTCCGTACCTTACTAGTAGTGTAAACCATGTTATTCATGGAGCCCCCTAAAAAAAATAAATAAATACATAGACGTCATGTCCGTAAAAGACGTGGTCTAAATGGTCGAGTCTCCCTGTCCAATCCGCCGACAAGGAAGTGTTTTTTGTCAAGTGTGTTGTGGACGATATGAATACAGTGTGGATTATCTGGCTGACATGTTAGGTTGTAGTGTTTCCAACAGTGGCAAAATTCTGTAGCATACCAAGTTTTTTCCCCGTAACAGTTGCCTCTACGAAAAAGAACTGACCAGTGATGATCTTCTAATGTATAACTACTCACCCCAGACGCACCCTGTCTCTCACGTGCAAGAAAAGCAAACAAAAACAAATATTTCTTGCACGTTTTCCTGGTATGATTTTCTAAAAAAGTTTCTAAAATTCTGGAAAACGATTTATGTTAGTTAATCCTAGAATTACCGGTAGGATTCATTCGGACCCATCGTCGTTTTAAACAAATTCTCTGAAACTCAGAGTCTCCTTAGAATTGTTTGCCACACGTTTAACACAATATACTCTTAAATGGCCAACCCGAAAATCGATACATTTCCATCAACGTTATATCCAGATCGATTCTACATATTCGTCATACGCTCAGCGCCATAACTCAAACGAATGAATAAAAACACCTCGAACATGACATTTAACCGCACAAACTATTACTAGATACTTTATGTATAGAATGACCAGATTTTCAAATAATTAATCTGAGAAACGCTCAGATTTTCAGACCCTAAAACTCTGTAACCCATTTGGGAGAAAATATTAAACAATAAATTATGCATTCGAGATACATTATTGCTGTCATATATACCTTACTGATCAAGATTTTTCGTCGAATTCTGACTAATTATCGTTCATTTAGTTACTTTAATTTAAGGCTTCACGACTTATAAACCGAGCATCGACTGTTAAATTCACGCTCCAGTTGCATTCCATGTTTCCGAGGGGGGAAAACCACGTGCACAGTGACGTTTCAAATAGTGCCGTCATGTCATCTGCCGCGGCCAGCGTTATAGCCAACTTCACGGGAAGCAACAAAGATTTCGAGATGTGTGAAACTCTCTGTTCTTCTAACACAAATCACGTCTTTTGATTTTCACAGTTGTTAGGGAATCACGGTGTTTAACAGAATCAACAAAAAATATCTTACTGATGAATCTGAGAACCATGACACTCAGGCGCCCGGAAAGGATCGAACAGGACATGATGGACAATAATTTACCAAAAAGTGGAAACGATTTCAGCTAAACTGGGATGTCTGGTCAGAACAACTAAAGCCTTAACCGTGTAGAACGTCCCAGACCAGAGGATAGAGGGCTTCTAACCGAATACCAAAAATCTTAGTGCTGGATACAACACACATTTTACACACATCAGATGCTTGCATTGTGGTATTCTTCATTTAAATGTTTTTTCTCCCGAAATATTCTAAGCTGAATAGATAACCACTCTTGTGATAAACTTCATTTCTTAAAACGAAATAAAGAAAGAGATATTGTCTTTTTGACTGTTTGGTATGAAGATCAAAGTCACACAACTGGCTATATGTGCTGTGCCTGTTGCAGGTAACGAAACCCAATTTTTAGTCTCATAAGCCTATGTGCTTATCGTTGAGCCAGTTAGGGGAGAGCGGGGGACAAAGGAAGGGGATGTGTAACCGTTTCTAGCGCCCCCAGTGCGAGCTATGCTTTATACATAGTAAATGGCTTATTATACACTGATGGCCAAAATCTTAAGGCCAATGAACATAAAGAAAAGTATGCATTTTGTGTTGTTATACTCAACCACTTATTTGAGTAGAGCTTCGAAAGATGAAAATAAGAAAAGGGAAAAAAAAACCTTTTAGCATTTAATAGGGAAAATGTGAACACTATGAAATTAGCCTGAATACTAGCTGGTCAAAAGTATAAGACCATACCAAAAAGAAGTCCTAAACAGGGTAGGAAATGCCCAACAAGAGGTCTCAGTAGTGAGTTGCACGGCCGTCATTGCGAATAACTGTAAACATTCGATTTGGTACGGTCGATATAAGCGTTTGCAGAAGGCTAGCTGGAATGTTATTCCAAGTGGTGAAGATGGCTTCACGAAGATCATGCACTGTTTGGAATTGACGTCCATTTCTATAGACTTCCCTTGCCATCCACCTCCAAACATTTTCAATGGGATTCAGTTCGGGCGAACACGCTGGATGGTCCAAAAGAATCACGTTAGTCACCATGAAAAAGTCCTTTGTCCTGCGGGCATTATGGGTTGTAGCGTTGTCCTGCTGAAAGATCCAGTCATTTCCACACAAGCGAAGGCCTTCAGTCAATAAGGATGCTCTCTCCAACATGCCAATGTAGCCAGCTGCTGTTTGACGCCCCTGTATAACTTGAAGCTCCATTGTTCCATAGAAAAAGTACCCCAGAACATGATAGAATCTCCTCCACTGTATCGTGTAGAAAATGTCTCCGGTGGGATATCCTTATCGTGCCAGTAACGTTGGAAGCCATCTGCACCATCCAAGTTAACTTTTTCCTCATCAGAGAACAAAACCTTCTTCCTCTTTTCTACGTCCCATGTTTGGTGCTTCTCAGCAAAGTTTAACCGAGCTGTTTTGTGGTGTAGAAGGAGGCGTGGCCTTTCAAGACGTTTACGGTTTTTAAAAACTTTCTCTCGTAGATGCCGTCTTATTGTTCTTGAGCTGCATTCTGCGTCGGTAAGGGCCTTAATCTGGTTCGACGATCAGCTGGTGTCTTGCCGGACAACCCGTCGAATCCACCTGCTCAACGCTGGCGAAATTTTCTTGGTCCGACCACTTGAAATTTTAGTGCCGTATCCATTAGGGTCTTCTAAGAAATTTTACTACATCCAATCTCACCAGCGATGACACGTTGAGAGAGACTTTGCTTTTGCAGCTCGACAATTCTGCCACGTTCAAACTCTGTCAACATTTTAGCCTTTGCCATGTTTTAACCCAATGTAACACAGGAGATGCCAGTGGGGGATGTTGACAACGCTAATGCTTGAATATAAATGATTACATTTCGTTACGTGTTTACTGATTAACGACTGTGTCTAACTAACCCTTATGGTTTCGACCTGGCCACTTGAATGTTAAAATCTGGCATTTAAAGTAATTACGTTTGCATTAGAAAAACGCCAGTTAATAAAATAAGCTGTTGATTTTTAGATATTTTTTTTTTCAGTTATGCTTCCTATAAAACCGTGATTGAGTGTGAATTTCATAGAATTGTCAAACAAACATGATATTGTACAAACATGATATTGTATAATCCTTCAGGCTTACTTATCAAGTTACAAACGAAACAATATTTATTGTAAAAATTAATTCACATCAGAATATTTAAGACTTAAATGCGGAGAAGCAACAAAAGACCTGTTTGAACTTTTAATCCTGATAAATAAAGGCTTATTTTGAAGTTTTAAGCCTGATAAATAGAGTTCATTATTTGTTATATTTTTAGTGTATTCCTACGCAACATTAAGATTATTCTAATGACACATGAACCAACTTTTTCAGCCATGCGTTAGAAGGTCAGTTTAAAAGGATATAATTTGTGAATAGCTATTTCGTGTAGATAAAAAAAAAGTCATATAATTAGCAAAGTTTACACACTTTTTTAAGTTCTGTTTCCTGGAATTACTTATCAGGAAAATGGAGACGCTAATAAAGACAAACAACGTTTTATTCTTACGCTGTCATTTCCTTCTCACTCGATTTATGATTTTCTGCAAATGAAATCAGTTGAATTAAAGATAACTTAGGCCTACTTTGCAAACAGCGAAACGCTTCTCAGAAAAGTAGATCTAATTAATTTTTGTTCTTAATTATGCTTATTTTATAAAATAGCTCAGCTGAAACGTTTCTGTGAAGCAACAACAACATCATAAGAGACGTAACTAGGGTTATACTGGGAACGTGCTCCCGCCGTTTGCTTTCTTTTTTTTTTGTAAGTTAATAAAATTATTCAATTTCCTTCTTCCAAAAAATATAATAGCGTCGCGAAAGTAGCATGTATCGTGTGTGTTTTCTTATCGTAAAACCACATCGAGCGATATACGGAGCCTAGCGAAAGGAATCGAACCGCTGATTTTAGCGTGCAAATTCATAGACTTACCGCTGTACCAGCGCGGGGTATGGCATGTAGAACAAAAAAAATGTAAGGTGTTGTTGTCTGCGGACATGTACCGCTACAAACTAGGTTTCAATACTCGTCGTGGGCAGGGTACAGATAGCCCTTTGTGTAGCTTTGTGCTTAATAACAAACAATTGTTTGTTTGTTTTTGAATTTCGCACAAAGCTACTTCAGGGTTATCTGTACTATCCGTCCCTAATTTAGTAGTGTAAGACAAGTGAGAAGGCAGCTAGTCATCACCACCCACCGCCAACTCTTGGGCTATTCTTTTATCAACGAATAGTGGGATTGATCGTGACATTATAACGCCCCCACGGCTAAAAGGGGCGAGCATGTTTGGCGCGACGGGGATGCGAACCCGCGACCCTCAGATTACGCGTCGCACGCCTTAACACGCTTGGCCATGCCGGGCCCTAAATCATAACAAACAACAACAATTTAAGTTGGCATTTCGGTTTTTTATGCAAAAGTAAAAATACGAAAGGTGTCGCTTGAAGATTATGTCTCTCCAGATTCAAAGTGCTTCTGCAGTCTACGAAAAATATTACACAGGAATTGTAATTCATTAGTATGGCCAGGTGGGTTAAGGCATTCGACTCGTAATCTGAGAGTCACGGGTTCGAAGCCACGTCGCACCAACATGCTCGCCCTTTCAGCCGTGGAGGCGTTATAATGTTATGGTCAATCCCACTATTCGCTGGTAAAAGAGTCGCCCAAGAGTTGGTGGTGGGTGGTGATGACTAGTTGCTTTCCCTCTAGTTATACACTGCTAAATTAGGGACGGCTAGCGCAGATAGTCTTTGTATAGCTTTGCGCGAAATTCCAAAACAAAACAAACATAACGTATCAAATATGATGGGATGTATGTTAGGTTATGTGAGGTGTCATTGTGTAAAGCAGCATTATTGTTACATTCACAGGTTACATCCTTACTAAATTATTTACCAAAGAAAATTTTAGCTGAGTTTAAAGATGCCGTGACTATAATAAAATTGTCAAGTCAACCTTTTAATAAACGTAATAGAAAAGTTTTTTCAGCAAACGTGGCTCATCCCACACGGATCCATTGGGCTTAACGCTAAAATGTGGGCACAGCAGTCAATCCAATGTGGTTCTGTTCTAAAACGAACAGACATCTTTCAATGTTTTAAGGTGTTTCCCAATGTGGTTCTGCTCTAAAACGAACAGACATCTTTCAATGTTTTAAGGTGTTTCCCAATGTGGTTCTGCTCTAAAACGAACAGACATCTTTCAGTGTCTTAAGGTGTTTCCCAATGTGGTTCTGCTCTAAAACGAACAGACATCTTTCAATGTTTTAAGGTGTTTCCCAATGTGGTTCTGCTCTAAAACGAACAGACATCTTTCAGTGTCTTAAGGTGTTTCCCAATGTGGTTCTGCTCTAAAACGAACAGACATCTTTCAATGTTTTAAGGTGTTTCCCAATGTGGTTCTGTTCTAAAACGAACAGACATCTTTCAATGTTTTAAGGTGTTTCCCAATGTGGTTCTGCTCTAAAACGAACAGACATCTTTCAATGTTTTAAGGTGTTTGATGAAGTCTCTTGAAGCTGTTATAAGAATTATATTGTTAAGTCATTCCATATAAAATCAAGTTCAGTGTCAGATATCAATGCTTCTGAAACAATTTGATCAGATTGTCTAATAAAA
Source organism: Tachypleus tridentatus (assembly GCF_004210375.1). Lineage (NCBI taxonomy): Eukaryota > Metazoa > Arthropoda > Merostomata > Xiphosura > Limulidae > Tachypleus > Tachypleus tridentatus. The sequence continues at coordinate 172,116,800 of NC_134825.1, forward strand.
CCAGAAGCATGTCTCTGCTGCATGTTGTTTGTTGTTGACTAGATTTTAATTACCGTATTTTATTTGGTTAGTATTTAATGTTTTATTTAGTTTGTTTTTATCGGATATTAACACCAGCTACATAAGTTGTTCATGTGATAAAGTTTGTAAGTAGTTGAAGTGATCAACTTTGTGTGTGTAAGTAGTTGATTGGTGAAGTTTGTGTGTAAATAGTCGATGTGCTGAAGTTTTTGTGTGTAAGTAGTTAATGTGACCAACTTTGTGTGTGTAAGTAGTTGATGTGACCAACTTTGTGTGTGTAAGTAGTTGATGTGACCAACTTTGTGTGTGTAAGTAGTTGATGTGACCAACTTTGTATGTATAAGTAGTTAATGTGACCAACTTTGTGTGTGTAAGTAGTTGATGTGACCAACTTTGTGTGTATAAGTAGTCGATGTGACCAACTTTGTGTGTATAAGTAGTCGTGACCAACTTTGTGTGTGTAAGTAGTTGATGTGATCTAGTTTGTGTAAGTAAATAGTTGATGATATGAAGTTTTTGTATGTAAGTAGCTGATGTGATGACGTTTGTGTGTGTGTAAGTAGTTGATATGGTTGGGTTTGTGTGTTTAAGTAGTTGATGTGATCTAGTTTTTGTGTCTGGATGGTCGCTGAGTACCACGAGTTTAATATCTATCTATCAGGAACGATAAAATGTCACGGTCAATAAGGAAACAACAGCTCGAGTGGTAAAAGCAGGTAATTTCAGAGCTATAGCTAAAATACAGAAAACTCACAAAGCTTTGGTAATAAGTAAGCCTAACATTTATAACAAAAATCACAAACTTTGTGTGCATATTTTCGCACTCATCTTGTAAATAATATTTAAGGTACATCTTTTATCTCCCAGGAGGCAGTAAACAATGTAACTAAATTTTATATAAAGTCTTTAAAAACAAATCTCGTAATGAAAGATACAGCCTCCCTCTCGGTAGGTCAGCTTCTCTTGTTAGTACAGGATGTAGAACGCTACAATTCCGAGTTCGGATTCATTTGGTGTACAGATCGGAAATAGTCCACTGTGTAACTATGAACTGAAAAGAAATGAACAGACTACATCATGATAGAACTAATTTCCCCCAACTCAAAACTTATAATGAATTTAGAGCAATATATGATACACACTTTTTAAGTATCGAGTTTATCAGCTTGTACGTAACTTCAACTGCGTATTTAATGGGCCCGAAAAACGCAACACAAGCTGTGCCTTTGGGTTTGTTTAATTGTTTATGTGTGAATTTCTCGAAAAGCAACGCAAGGGCTATCCGCTCATAGCCGTCTCCAATTTCGAACCTGACATTTGAAAGGAAGGGACTTAGTGAACAATACCCCCCACCAACTCTAGGACTATACTTGTCCAATCAAGTATTGTTATTTGACCATCATTCATGTCGCCCCTAACGATCTCAAAGTTCAGAGCTTATTATGACGGCAGTGGGCCGCGAACCATGAATTCTCGGTCGGTCACACTAACATCCAGGCTAAGACCAACCATCACTAGAGGACTAAAGTACTCGTTCTTAAGAAGTGACTTGTTCTGCTGCCCCAAAGCTTGTGAAAAATAACACGAAAACAAATCTATCAGCATATTTCAAGTGACTTACACATACGTTGATTATATTCTTATTGAAATCAAGAATATTAGTTTTAATTATCGCCAGGTGAAATCCGACACGAACAAAATAAAAAAATCACAGTGCGATATTTTTGAGCTGTAAGACATATTTTCGTGGGTGTGAGTTTTTGAGTTAACTTACAGGCGAAGTAATATTATTACTAATGACTATTGCTTTGCATTCGAGAGAATTACAATGTCCTTAAACTAACTATGTATGAGAAACCACACGTGGGCGAGTGTTTTTGTTGTTTTTTAATGCTCATATAATAATTCTACGCCCTCTATAGTCAACATTTCCTTCACACGAGTGCTGAGATCTGAATGATTGATTAACACTAGCCCTAAATTTTTGTTGGGCTGTTCTTTAACTATGATCTTCTCCCTTTCGACACGTGTTAAGGGTTTCGTTAGGGTTAGTTTACATACAAAGATATAATACAAACAGTGTTTGTGGGTGGGTGTTCTATTTCGCTTCGTTCTCAGCCTCCATGAGATAAATAGCAGAGGACGAGAGAATCTTGTGACTTTAAAAGATAAAAAAAAATCTGGGAGCGTACAGAATTTACCAGTGTTGCTGAAAATGAATGTTTTACACAAACAGGGGTGTATAGAACGTGTGATATAAGACAATAAGTTTTACTGGAATGCTAAAATGTTTACGAGAGAAACTAACTGTTACACTTTAACACAACAATAACAGAAGTTTGTTGTTTACGTGGCGACCAGGAACAAGGGACTAAAACGCGAAATTGTATCGTATGTTTATTCTTTTTATTTTTTAAAACAAAACTGAAACAATATCCAAGTTTAACATTGTTAACAAATAGAGAGAACTACAATAAGTATCTCTCATGATCACAATGTCTTCAAGTTTCTAATTTTTTATCAAAGTTTCTAACGTGCAACTTTTCCCAAACATTACCTCATTATTCTCTGCCATAAACAGTTCACTATCGTGAGAAACGTTTGTATATACTCTCGTTAGACGAGCTACTTTGCACATCTTCGATATAACGTACAACAAATCGGTTACTGTCACCACATGACGTAACAGAAAGGTTTTATTTACGCGTCCTAGAAAACGGTGACGAAGAGATATCATTCATAATCATAAATTATCCAGACCTCATATGTATTACTGTAGTTTTTAAAATAAGTAAGAAAATGATAGAGAACAAAGTGTTAATTATCATATCACCATAAGTGTAAGCGACTATATAAATATTGACTGTCAAAGTTAAAGAAACTTAGATCAAGAACTAATTGATGTTTAGAATAATGCAGAGCAGTTGTACAACTAAATATTGACTACAGTAACACCAGATAAATAAGACGAGCAAATATTTATTACTGTATCATCAAATTAATAAGACAAGTAACTATTTATTACTGTATCATCAAGTTAATAAGACGAGCAAATATTTATTACTGTATCATCAAGTTAATAAGACGAGTAAATATTTATTACAGTATCATCAAGTTAATAAGACGAGCAAATATTTATTACTGTATCATCAAGTTAATAAGACGAGCAAATATTTATTACTGTATCATCAACTTAATAAGACGAGCAAATATTTATTACTGTATCATCAAGTTAATAAAACGAGCAAATATTTATTACTGTATCATCAAGTTAATAAGACGAGTAAATATTTATTACTGTATCATCAAGTTATTTAGACGATTGAATATTTTTTACTGTATCATCAAGTTAATAACACGATTCAATATTTATTACTGCATCATCAAGTTAATAAGACAAGTAAATATTTATTACTGTATCATCAAGTTAATAAAACAAGTAACTATTTATTACTGTATCATCAAGTTAATAAGACGAGCAAATATTTATTACTATCTCATCAAGTTAATAACACGAGCAAATATTTATTACTGTATCATCAAGTTAATAAGACGAGCAAATATTTATTACTGTATCATCAAGTTAATAAGACGAGCAAATATTTAATACTGCATCATCAACTTAATAAGACGAGGAAATATTTATTACTGCATCATCAAGTTAATAAGACAAGCAAATATTTATTAGTGTATCATCAAGTTAATAAGACGAGCAAATATTTATTACTGTATCATCAACTTAATAAGACGAGGAAATATTTATTACTGTATCATCAAATTAATAAGACGAGTAAATATTTATTACTGTATCATCAAGTTAATAAGACGAGCAAATATTTATTACTGTATCATCAAGTTAATAAGACAAGTAAATATTTATTACTGTATCATCAAGTTAATAAGACAAGTAAATATTTATTACTGTATCATCAAGTTAATAAGACAAGTAAATATTTATTACTGTATCATCAAGTTAATAAGACGAGCAAATATTTATTACTGTATCATCAAGTTAATAAGACGATTCAATATTTATTACTGTATCATCAAATTAATAAGACAAGTAACTATTTATTACTGTATCATCAAGTTAATAAGACGAGCAAATATTTATTACTGTATCATCAAGTTAATAAGACAAGTAAATATTTATTACTGTATCATCAAGTTAATAAGACGATTCAATATTTATTACTGTATCATCAAGTTATTTAGACGATTCAATATTTATTACTGTATCATCAAGTTAATAAGACGATTCAATATTTATTACTGTATCATCAAATTAATAAGACAAGTAACTATTTATTACTGTATCATCAAGTTAATAAGACGAGCAAATATTTATTACTGTATCATCAAGTTAATAAGACAAGCAAATATTTATTACTGTATCATCAAGTTATTTAGACGATTCAATATTTTTACTGTATCATCAAGTTAATAACACGATTCAATATTTATTACTGTATCATCAAGTTAATAAGACAAGTAAATATTTATTACTGTATCATCAAGTTAATAAAACAAGTAACTATTTATTACTGTATCATTAAGTTAATAAGACAAGCAAATATTTATTACTGTATCATCAAGTTAATAGGACGAGTAAATATTTATTACTGTATCATCAAGTTTTTTAGACGATTCAATATTTATTACTGTATCATCAAGTTAATAAGACAAGTAACTATTTATTAGTGTATCATCAAGTTAATAAGACAAGCAAATATTTATTACTGTATCATCAAGTTAATAAGACGAGTAAATATTTATTATTGTATCATCAAGTTAATAAGACAAGTAACTATTTATTACTGTATCATCAAGTTAATAAGACGAGCAAATATTTATTACTCTATCATCAAGTCAATAAGACTAGTAAATATTTATTACTATATCATCAAGTTATTTAGACGATTCAATATTTATTACTGTATCATCAAGTTAATAAGACGATTCAATATTTATTACTGTATCATCAAATTAATAAGACAAGTAACTATTTATTACTGTATCATCAAGTTAATAAGACGAGCAAATATTTATTACTGTATCATCAAGTTAATAAGACAAGTAAATATTTATTACTGTATCATCAAGTTAATAAGACGATTCAATATTTATTACTGTATCATCAAGTTATTTAGACGATTCAATATTTATTACTGTATCATCAAGTTAATAAGACGATTCAATATTTATTACTGTATCATCAAATTAATAAGACAAGTAACTATTTATTACTGTATCATCAAGTTAATAAGACGAGCAAATATTTATTACTGTATCATCAAGTTAATAAGACAAGCAAATATTTATTACTGTATCATCAAGTTATTTAGACGATTCAATATTTTTTACTGTATCATCAAGTTAATAACACGATTCAATATTTATTACTGTATCATCAAGTTAATAAGACAAGTAAATATTTATTACTGTATCATCAAGTTAATAAAACAAGTAACTATTTATTACTGTATCATTAAGTTAATAAGACAAGCAAATATTTATTACTGTATCATCAAGTTAATAGGACGAGTAAATATTTATTACTGTATCATCAAGTTTTTTAGACGATTCAATATTTATTACTGTATCATCAAGTTAATAAGACAAGTAACTATTTATTAGTGTATCATCAAGTTAATAAGACAAGTAACTATTTATTACTGTATCATCAAGTTAATAAGACGAGCAAATATTTATTACTCTATCATCAAGTCAATAAGACTAGTAAATATTTATTACTGTATCATCAAGTTATTTAGACGATTAAATATTTATTACTGTATCATCAAGTTAATAAGACTAGTAAATATTTATTACTGTATCATCAAGTTAATAAGACGAGTAACACCAAGTGTGTTGCTATGACAAACTGAGAAAGAACTGCGGGTTCAAGTTATGTCCTCCAATGAACTAAGTTTTCTAGACAGATATGTGTCAGAGATTACTTTAACTTGGGAAACTCCCGAATAAGATTAATAAATGTCACTTTCAGTTGACTTCGAAATGTCATTCTCTGAATGACAAGTTACCCTGTCATTTTCGTCTTGTCGCAAGTGAACTGAAATGTACGACTTCAGGTGATATGGTGTCTGAAACGTTCGTGGAGATTATTTATAATAAATTCACCCCTGACGAAGAACGGACTTGCCCTACCTACAGAACGCATTCTGGATATCAGATTCTCTGTTCTTTGAGGCTCCTGTTTCATCAGAGAGTACGGGATAACCAGCATGACTCAGTCACACAAGTAATAGAAAGTTAACGCATACATAAGGCAGTAGAGACAAGAGATATAAAGTTAACATGGGTAAAAGTCAGTTAATAACAAACAATGAGAAGACTTGTAGTGAGTGTGAGTGTCGGTAAGCAACGAACTACACAAGTTAGAAGGTATACAACCCAATTTACAAATAACAATGTGAGTTAGGATGTATGATACAATTAACAACGCATAATGTTATAAAGGTGACATGTCTGTTGCCCACTTATCAAAGAAACATAATAAATACAACCCACTGAAAACGAACAATGTAAAACTGAAGTCATATAATCTAAAATCAACGTACAGCGGAACTTCTAGAACATAGTTGAAACAAACATAGTAAATTTAACTTCTCTATAATACAATATATATAAATTAAAATTTCTATAATTTGGTCAAGACAAATGATACAAAATAACATCACTATAATCCACCTAAAACTTGTTGAAGTTTTGAGAATCCCTCTTTCCCTACCGTTATGTTACCTTTATTGGACTAAAACCTTAGGGCTTTGAAAGTTCCATTTCTCATGCAAAAACACCATTGGCCTATCTTTTATGATACGAACACTCACTTTTCACATTTTTTATTTCCTGCTGTCAGTATATATATATTTATGGTCAGTGTTTTGTTCGAAAAATCTGCGTCACAAATATTTTTTTATAATTGTGTAGTAAAACTTATGAGTCATGCCGTTGTCGGTAGCTAGGAAACAATAGAACTGAAAAGTTATTAAATGTTTCTCTCACTTTAATTCTTCCACATAGAATAACAATGACAAGAAGTGTCGTTGTTGTTTTTGAATTAGGCACAAAACTACACAATGGGCTATCTGTGCTCTGCCCACCACGGGTATCGAAACCCGGTTTTTAGCGTTGTAAGTCTGCAGAGAAAAGAAGTGAATTACACGTAAGAAGAGCGTTAGATTACGTTTACAGAGAAACGTTTATTATTTTAAAATAATAAAATTCGACGCGTTACCATAACATACAAGGGTACACGTTTAGCCACATAATGTATCTGTGCCTAACATTTATGAATATCGAGTAATTTTCAAAGCTGTATCGTCACATTCATAAATGTGATAAAGGGTGTGGAGGGGAATACGACTGTCGTCATGGTAACAAGTTAAGCTGTACTTTGTTTTGTAGGATAACACGTGTTTTTCTAAAACTAAAGCATGCACTAAGAAAACAACATATTACACAAACTTTATAGAAGTCAGCCTGGAGCCATGAACTGAATTATGTCAGATCTCGTGTAGGTAGCTACTATGAGTAGAAACAGGAAGCAGTCGATGTCCCGCACGTGCTGACCCTGCCTGGGTGAAACGTTAGCGGTTAATTTGATCCTACCCCATATCTGCCAAGCTTTGTCAAATCTGTTCCTTTACGTTTCGGGGGACATCGGCAACGTGCGAAAGCAGGTAGTAAATCAGCGCCATTACTAGCAGCTGTGCAACAACCACGTGAAAATCTAACCCTCTCCAAACACACTCCCAGTGACCCGTAAGTCTAAAGGATTCTAACGTTAAAATGAGTTTCGATACCCGTGGTGGGCAAAGCACAAATAATTCATTGTGTAAATTTGCGCTTAAAAACGAATAAAGGTTTGGTTATTTTGAATTTCGCGCAAGGCTACTGGAGGGCTATCTGCGTTACTAGTCCCTAATTTAGCAGTGTAAGACTAGACGGAAGGCAGCTAGTCATCACTACCCACCGCCAACTCTTGGGCTACTCTTTTATTAACGAATAGTGGGATTGATCGTCACATAATAACGCCCCCACGGCTGAAAGGGCGAGCATGTTTGGGGCGACGGGGATTCGAACCCGCGACCGTCAAATTACTAGTCGAACGCCTTAACCCATCTGGCCATGCCGAGCCATGAACAAAGGAAGTCTAACATTCTCATATCTACCTGTTTTATAGCGAAACAACATTGGAGTACACTTTTATGTCCACCGCAAGAAATTGAATTCTAACGTTGTAAGTCTGTAAACTTACCGCTGAACTACGGGGAATAATATTCTGATGGATGTCACAGTTATCATGTTGAATGTTAAGGCGTTGGAGGTAGCATAATCATTTGTCTTTGAATAATTGCATTTGTTATAAAAACTGAATAAGGAATAATTATCGTTAAGGTTTAAAATATAAAACGTTTTGTCCTTTGTTTAGAAACAACTAGACTTAGAGCTGCAACGTGTTTACATGTAACAACAGGTAAACAAGTTGTATTTTTAAAGGGTTTGGTTTGTTTGGAAATTCACGCAAAGTTAAACGATGACTATCTGCGCTAGCCGTCCCTAATTTAGCAGCAGCGTAAGACTGGAGGGAAGGCAGCTAGTCATCACCACCCATTACCATCTCTTGGGCTGCTCTTTTACCAACGAATAGTGGGATTGACCGTAACATTATAACGCCCCCACAACTGAAAGGGCAAGCATGTTTGGCGTGACGGGGATTCGAACCCGCGACCCTCTCATTACTAGTCGAGTTCCTTAACCACCTGGCCATGCCGGACCGTTCTTAATACTCATGGTTGTTTAGAACACATAGAGCCCATTTTTTAGCTCTGGTTCATTTGCGTACAGCGGTATCGAAACCTGGTTTGTAGTAGTTTAAATCCGCAGACATACCACTAGGGGTAGTAACCATTTTTCTTCGAACGTTATCATGATTTAGCTTCTGATTTATTTTTTTTTTCTAATTAGGAAAAAAAAACAAACGTAAGATTATTTCTAAACCAATATCTACTAATAAAACATTTTTGCGCATGCGCAGTCACTTTCTCAACTCATTAATCTTGATTGATTGATAAAGACAAGAGTGTTACCATTGAAAATCGAATTGTAGTTGAACTACACGTTGTTTTATTACGTAAGCAAAGATATGACACTTCGTATTATATATATAATAATACATTTCCTTTAAAAAATATTTTAATTATCTAAAACTAAATATATCAAAATCAATTTCGTTCCATAAAAATAAACTACCTTAAAAATAAATAATTTTTATTGAATACAACACGGGCTATAGATTTAAAAATAAACAAGCTTCCGTGTCTCAAACTAGAGGGGTAATAACTAGAAGCTTCGATTTTTTTCTTTTGTAATTTCGCCGTACCACAACTAGAGGCAAGACAGATATCTTCTTCCAACCAATGTGTTTTCCATTTCTTTTCTATCAAACAATCTTTAAGAGGTTAGATTGGGGCCCCGCTAGTACAGCGGTATGTCTCCGGATTTACAACGCTAAATTCAGGGGTTCGATTCCCCTCGGTGGGCTGAGCAGATAGCCCGATGTGGCTTTGCTATAAGAAAAACACAAACACAAACGTTTAGATTGGCCTCCTGGCGGAAAGAGCGGTTGTTTCTGATATATAGTCTAGATGTAGAGTTAGGGTTAACTGATACTGCACGTGTGACATAAGACCTTATGTATACACTGTACAAAAAGACTCGCACAAACGGTGAGGACAGTTACGAGTGATACGTACATGAATTCAATGCTTCACTCTCTATCTCCAATTCCGTGAACGTAGCTTTCACTACTTGTACATTCAAATATCCCTGAAACCGAGAATACAGCTTTTGCCGAGGAGAACCTAGTTCACTCGAGGCGTAGCACGTGTTGAGGCATATCCTCTAGGTGTTAAACACGGGTAACCAAATTCTCGTTTGTGGCTTACTGACCAAATGGGCAACGGTTACAGGAAATGCTGGACGCCTTCCAATAAAGGTTAGTCTGTTGAAGATACGGGTTCTTTGCTTTGTTGTCTGATTACAAAGTTTTCTAGAAAAGCGAAACGTTGAATTAAAGCCGGATTTTATTAACTTTTAGTCTTAGTTTTATTAAAACAACACGTGTGTAAGTTATCCGTAGCATGACGCGGATTTTGTTTTAAATCTCTCCACGAAACAAGTTCAAATGTTTGTTTATAAATAAAATGGACGTCAACCTGTTTCTACATTTCATAATAAAGGTCGTTCGAGGAACATTTTCTAATGTCGATCTGGCTGGTACAATTCGGAATTGTACTACTCAGCTGATCCTACTACTTTTAATATTTTTGGAAGACTTGTTAACAAGTACGCATAAATGTGTTTCGTGTTTCAATATCGCAATCATCATTTATTAGAACGTGAGGCGTATTTTCAGTTTCTCTGAGAATATTTTATTCAATGTTATTTTCTAGTTAAACTTCTAAAACATGATAGCTAGTCCCTCTTACGAGCGTGGAGTTTGTTTTCAAGTTAATGTCTTCTTTTGTCGATGTAAGTTGACGTCACATACCGTCAGTATCAAAGACTTATTTCTGCTGTGACGTCAGAATGAATGGATACCTTGTGTTCATATAGGACAAGGCCTTCGTTGTTTAGAGACCTCTATGATTTCTTAGGTTCTTTTTCATTGACTTTTTTCTTTCGCATTTACAAAATGAGTTCGTATTTACAGCACGAGCTATCAATGAAAGATACCTAAAAATAAGTTATTAGTTGTAAGTTGCTTCAGCATCATACGATGTCTCTATAACCAAAGACGAAGGTTATAGTGTTAACAGAAAAAGATGACATAAATACATGTGAATATACTTACCATGGTTAGGGTCTATACACTTTGTGAAATCTAAGTTAAGCCTACTGAGAGCTATGAACAACCAGCAGACAGCCTGTTTATCCACTGTCTTTAAAACAAACCCAGAATCAAAAGATCACATTCAACCCCGGATTAAGGCACGGGCTTACCGGGCTGAAGCCCAGGGCCTCAAGCTATGACTATAAATGTATTGCACGTTGAGGTTCTGTCTCGATGGGGGAACCTGTAAGCTGAAAGGCCCAGGACAAATGAAACTCTTAAGCCGTGGTTGATCATATTATTCCAACGGGCGTTGTCGCCAAAATAGTGGAAGCAACGCTTAGTGTATGGATTGTGCATTCCATTATAAGTTATGTACGGATCAGCCCAGAAAACACGAGAGCGAGAAACAAGAAACTAAATTCAGCTAGTCAGAAACTTGAACTTAAAACTTCCACGTGATAGATAACTTCACAAAATACTTTTCACGTTATCTAAAAGAAATGTTTTCAGTAGTTCAAGATGTTATATAGAGATTCGTTAAATATATTAGCAACTTTGTGTGTTTACCATCATATATAACAATTACACACATAACCGGAGTAATATCTGTAACCGTATACAACAATTACACACATAACCGGAGTAATATCTGTAATCATATATAACAATCACACACATAACCGGAGTAATATCTGTAACCGTATACAACAATTACACACATAACCGGAGTAATATCTGTAATCATATATAACAATCACACACATAACCGGAGTAATATCTGTAACCGTATACAACAATTACACACATAACCGGAGTAATATCTGTAATCATATATAACAATCACACACATAACCGGAGTAATATCTGTAACCGTATACAACAATTACACACATAACCGGAGTAATATCTGTAACCGTATACAACAATTACACACATAACCGGAGTAATATCTGTAACCGTATACAACAATTACACACATAACCGGAGTAATATCTGTAACCGTATACAACAATTACACACATAACCGGAGTAATATCTGTAATCGTATATAACAATTACACACATAACCGGAGTAATATCTGTAACCGTATACAACAATTACACACATAACCGGAGTAATATCTGTAACCGTATACAACAATTACACACATAACCGGAGTAATATCTGTAACCGTATACAACAATTACACACATAACCGGAGTAATATCTGTAACCGTATACAACAATTACACACATAACCGAGTAATATCTGTAACCGTATATACACACATAACAATTACACACATAACCGGAGTAATATCTGTAACCGTATACAACAATTACACACATAACCGGAGTAATATCTGTAACCACAACAATTACACACGGAGTAATATCTGTAACCGTATACAACAATTACACACATAACCGGAGTAATATCTGTAACCGTATACAACAATTACACACATAACCGGAGTAATATCTGTAACCGTATACAACAATTACACACATAGCCGGAGTAATATCTGTAACCGTATACAACAATTACACACATAACCGGAGTAATATCTGTAACCGTATACAACAATTACACACATAGCCGGAGTAATATCTGTAACCGTATACAACAATTACACACATAACCGGAGTAATATCTGTAACCGTATACAACAATTACACACATAACCTGAATAATAACTATAACAAGAACTCTTCTGACCCAAAGGTCCTTTTTTAGGCCTAACAAGAATCCCAGTAAATTATGTTGAACTTTCAAAGTATAAAAGTTAAAGCTCACTCTAGAAGTACGTAAATAGCTTTAAATATTAATCAGGAAACACATTTCTCAATGTTATATTTTCTTCCAGCGACTAGGTCCAGTTCAAATCGATCGAAAAGTCACCAGGTGGCACTGCCGACACAAGAATACGGTAAAAAGCCACAAAAAGTCTCATCAGTTGAACTAAACGTTAACCCTAAAGCTTAGACGGTGTGAAACATGACTCACGTGGGTTTATTTTCATCGTATTCCTATAAACAGCCGAAAGTGTCGTGCACTTCCTTCAGTCTGAAGGAGTCAGAAATAACCATACATCTATAACACACTAAGTGTCACACTTCATTCAGTCTGAAGAAGACAGAAATAACCATACATCTATAACAAAGTGTCACACTTCATTCAGCCTGAAGAAGACAGAAAGAACCACACATCTATAACACACTAAGTGTCACACGTCTTTCAGTCTGAAGAAGACAGAAAGAACCACACATCTATAACACACTAACTGTTAAACTTCATTCAGTCTGAAGAAGACAGAAAGAACCATACATCTATAATACACTAACTGTTAAACTTCTTTCAGTCTGAAGAAGACAGAAAGAACCACACATCTATAACACACTAAGTGTCACACTTCATTCAGTCTGAAGAAGACACAGAGAACCACACATCTATAACACACTAAGCGTCACACCTCACCTAGTGTGAACAAGACAGAGAGAACCATACTCACAAAAGAAGCCAGCCAGAACTGTGCCTCAGTTCCGGATTGACTGATATGTCTAATAGCTTTAACCGACTTTGATTATTATAACTGTTACATTTCTGGATAAGATATATAGCTTGCAACCTTGTTTAACTCATGACACGTATCCACAAGTGTGTCAACTAGTAGAACACACTAACAATCACATATGGCAGCTGATGGCAGAAGCGAAAGAAAAATGGTCGGATGATGAAGAATTGCCAGTTTGCTCACTTCCTTCTGGTTGTTCTGTCATCGAAACAGTCCACTCTGTGATGATATCTTGCACGTCTATTGAGGTCAGAACCAGTTCTGAAAATATAGGTTGGTACTAAATTACAGATTTGGGTTGGTAGAAGAACATTATTAGAGAAATGAGTTCAAGAACGTGGGCCTGGACCGTCTGTTAACTCGTGGGGTGGAGAGTATATTTCTGTGATAGGAGAAACGAGGAAGTTACATACTGTTTGACTGAATGAGATACCCTAACGTATAGACCTTTATAAACCATCTGATAAACTGTCATCTGGTGGATCTTTATTTTATTTAAGCTTGTCGAGATTCGAAAAAGTGTTTTTGGTTTAGATATGTCCATCACTGCTGATTGAGGCGTGGCATGGCCTGGCGGTTAGAGCACACGACTCGCAACGTGCGAGTCACGAGTTCGAATCCTGTATTTGAACATGCTTTTGCTTTCAGCCGTTATAATGTTACGATCAAACCTACTATTCGTTCGTAAAGAGTAGTCTAAGTATTAGTAGTTGATGGTGTTTACTGTAGTATATCACTTCAAAATTCGGGACAACTACTGCAGACGGCCGTTAACAGTATTGACCGAAATTCAAACCAAACAAACAGACATACATTGTTGATTGGAATAATACTAGAATCAGTCGGAGCAGTTCTCTTCCTTTTAATGCATGAAGGATCACAGTTAATAGAAATTCTAAGACTAGCGCTCAGTGCTATTATGATAATTATTTGCATTGTTAGTTTAGTATCTAATCTCTTAAGCCAGGCGAATCATATGAAGTATTATTAGGATTACGGCCGAAACTGTTACTAGCAAGTAACAAAGTACATCCCAGCGATGTAGTAATACATTCGAAAATCGTGATTTTCGTTTTATTACACCAAAAACTCTTGGTTAAGCAGGAATATTAATTAGATGTATTAATTACTGAACTGATTTTTAGTTGTGATTAACGAAGGTGGCTTACTTCCTGTGTTTGACTGCATTTGTATTCGTTAATGGGTTGAAGAGAAACCTGAGACAACAGCTCCAAAGAGACAATTAAAAACAAAAGGGTATATTGTGCAATAATACACAATTCACGCACACAACTTCGCTAAATTGCAAGCTTTTGTTTAATACCCTCAAATCACTTGGAATAAGAAATCTGGTATAATATTTTTACAAGTTAGTGAGTCAAAATAATAAGAAATTCAAATACTTACACATTTATAAAGTTGTCGTTTAGAATAACACGAGATGTTAATTCCCAGCCATTCTCCTTTCGTTGACAGATCTGCAAGTCACGCCCTCTTGACGTCGTATCTCGCATGATAACTGTTTACCTTCTGAATGTACCAATATATATATCTACATTGAAATGGGTCCCATGTAACTTTTAAATTATTGTGTATTACGTCTTATCATTTGGTGAATATTTATATATTATGTCTTCATATGTTAAGAACTTTCACTTCACAGTTGTTTTGTATACCAAATATTTATTTGCCAACTTATTCGTGTGGTAGACATTTGTATGCGACCTCTTTATATGGCAAACAGTCATATATTATGCCATTTTCGTATGATGAATATTTATATATCATCTCTTGTTCGTACGGTAAGCATTATGTGTTATCTTCTTTGTATGATAAACATTTGCACATTACATTTTTTTTTTGTACAGTAAATATTCATATATTATCCTCTTAGTTTGGGAAATATAAATATTACGTTTTGTTGTACAGTAAATATTTATATATTACGCTTTAGTTTTAGTTAGTAAATATTTATATGTTACGTATTCTTTGTGTGGTAATGTCTTATATTATCTTCACATGGTAAAAATGTGTTTACTATGTCCTTGTATGGTAAATATTTATATATTCGGGTGTCTCATATGTTTGAATTAATTGCATTTAAGTTCTCTTAATTTATTCCAGCTAACAGCATGAGACATCAAGGTACATATAACACATTGGTGTTTCTGTGTGAATAAACATTGCAGCATAATCTCTTTGGGTAGTTTCGAAAGGTTGCGCATTACGTACAGACAGACACGACCATTAAACATAAAAAAAAATTCATCGTTGTGCGTTTCACTCGTTACTTCTTTCTTTCACATAATTCAATGATTCGCGTCTTCCAGAAATGCAGTTTTAACAAATACTAAAACTGACACATGAAGCACTTTGCTCGTTTTTCTCACAGGACACGTGGCACTTGCTCGGAATCCATCTTCACACTTTTACTTACCTCATTACCCCCACGTCCGTGTTATCTGTATATTTACCCCACGTGGAGCTCGCAGCGAACGAATGAATCTCGAGTTTTATACCCACGGATCCCGTGCAGAGAAGGAGGGACCCGGGGAAAAGACCAAGGTTTCGATTCTGATTGTTGAGCTGATAAAATAAATCACCCAGTTTCCGTGAGGAATGACAACTAAGCAGGACTGAATAATTATCCGGTGCACATCTTTTATCAGGAATGAGCCAGTCCCCGATCGACCTTGGTCAACATCCCGTCACTGTCAGAAGGGTTAACAATAGCAGATTGTGTAACTCCGAGTGGCGCTGTAGTTCCAAGACACCGTAATGAAATATTTTGCATCATTACAATCCATTCTAAGCACACATTGAGCATCTTGTTGGTTTTGTTTTCTTTTTTGTTTTATAAACGAATCAAAGGATTCTACATACTTCACTTCTTACAGAAAACAAGGCCCAACATGGCCAGATGGTTAAGGCGTTATAACGTGACGGCCAATCCCACTATTGGTTGGTTATAGAGTAGCCCAACGGTTGGCGGTGGGTGGTAGTGACTAGCTGCCTTCCTGCTAGTCTTACACTGCTAAGTTAGGGACGGCTAATGCAGGTAGCCCTCGTGTATCTTTGCGCGAAATTCAAAAAACAAACAGAAAACAATGAACGATAATATCTCTGTCATCACTAAGCCAATTCCTGTCAGCAGTGTGGCAGGAAGAACACCATGAGTTAACTTTTCCTGTCAGCAGTGTGGCAGGAAGAACACCATGAGTTAACTTTTCCTGTTAGCAGTGTGGCAGGAAGAACACCATGAGTTAACTTTTCCTGTTAGCAGTGTGGCAGGAAGAACACCATGAGTTAACTTTTCCTGTCAGCAGTGTGGCAGGAAGAACACCATGAAGTAACTTTTCCTGTTAGCAGTGTGGCAGGAAGAACACCATGAGTTAACTTTTCCTGTTAGCAGTGTGGCAGGAAGAACACCATGAGTTAACTTTTCCTGTCAGCAGTGTGGCAGGAAGAACACCATGAGTTAACTTTTCCTGTCAGCAGTGTGGCAGGAAGAACACCATGAGTTAACTTTTCCTGTTAGCAGTGTGGCAGGAAGAACACCATGAGTTAACTTTTCCTGTCAGCAGTGTGGCAGGAAGAACACCATAAGTTAACTTTTCCTGTCAGCAGTGTGGCAGGAAGAACACCATGAGTTAACTTTTCCTGTCAGCAGTGTGGCAGGAAGAACACCATGAGTTAACTTTTCCTGTTAGCAGTGTGGCAGGAAGAACACCATGAGTTAACTTTCCTGTTAGCAGTGTGGCAGGAAGAACACCATGAGTTAACTTTTCCTGTCAGCAGTGTGGCAGGAAGAACACCATGAAGTAACTTTTCCTGTTAGCAGTGTGGCAGGAAGAACACCATGAGTTAACTTTTCCTGTTAGCAGTGTGGCAGGAAGAACACCATGAGTTAACTTTTCCTGTCAGCAGTGTGGCAGGAAGAACACCATGAGTTAACTTTTCCTGTCAGCAGTGTGGCAGGAAGAACACCATGAGTTAACTTTTCCTGTTAGCAGTGTGGCAGGAAGAACACCATGAGTTAACTTTTCCTGTCAGCATGAGTTAACTTTTCCTGTCAGCAGTGTGGCAGGAAGAACACCATGAGTTAACTTTTCCTGTCAGCAGTGTGGCAGGAAGAACACCATGAGTTAACTTTTCCTGTCAGCAGTGTGGCAGGAAGAACACCATGAGTTAACTTTTCCTGTCAGCAGTGTGACAGGAAGAACACCATGAGTTAACTTTTCCCGTTAGCAGTGTGGCAGGAAGAACACCATGAGTTAACTTTTCCTGTCAGCAGTGTGGCAGGAAGAACACCATGAGTTAACTTTTCCTGTCAGCAGTGTGGCAGGAAGAACACCATGAGTTAACTTTTCCTGTCAGCAGTGTGGCAGGAAGAACACCACGAGTTAACTTTTCCTGTTAGCAGTGTGGCAGTAAGAACACCATGAGTTAACTTTTCCTGTTAGCAGTGTGGCAGTAAGAACATCATGAGTTAACTTTTCCTGTTAGCAGTGTGGCAGTAAGAACACCATGAGTTAACTTTTCCTGTTAGCAGTGTGGCAGTAAGAACATCATGAGTTAACTTTTCCTGTTAGCAGTGTGGCAGTAAGAACACCATGAGTTAACTTTTCCTGTTAGCAGTGTGGCAGTAAGAACACCATGAGTTAACTTTTCCTGTTAGCAGTGTGGCAGTAAGAACACCATGAGTTAACTTTTCCTGTTAGCAGTGTGGCAGTAAGAACGCCATGAGTTAACTTTTCCTGTCAGCAGAGTGGCAGTATGAACGCCATGAGTTAACTTTTCCTGTCAGCAGTGTGGCAGTAAGAACACCATGAGTTAACTTTTCCTGTCAGCAGTGTGCCAGTAAGAACACCATGAGTTAATTTTTTCTGTTAGCAGTGTGCCAGTAAGAACACCATGAGTTAACTTTTTTCCACGCTCTTGACTTCGATCAGACAGAAATTAAGTTTATTAAAATTTTTTTCCTCGCCTTCCAATCAGCGTTTTTAACAAAGGTTGAGATGTCTTCAGTCTATATAACTTGTTTTACGTTTGTTTTTGTTGTGTGTGTTGAAAATTGTTGTAAAACAATGCAAGTGTTGATCTGAAAGTTAGATACAATGTCTATTTCACAATTTGCTGGTTTTTAGATTCGTTACTTGTAGGTTTAACGTATCTTGGCCTTCTTCCAGAGGTCGCAACTGGGAATCTATTGCCACACAGAACCTGTACTTTTTTGTGGTGAGTTTTACATCGATAATAAAAAAAAAAGTAGTGACCCGGGAGGTGGTAGCCCCGATACAGAAATTAGGAAATTATAATAGGGTTCCAATTTAATTATTGGGAATACATCTCCATCTCAATATTTTGCTAACAACAGTTTGTTTCTACTCACTCTGCATGTACAAATACTATTTCGAAACAGGTGTCGTATCAAATGTACGAAACAAAGTAAATGTACGTGAGAATGTGAGACTGTAGAATACAGCAACAGTGTCATTTCTATTTTACGTGTTCTTGCACGTACACTCCAGTACGGCCCGGCATGGCCAGGTGGTTAAGGCACTCAACTAGTAATCCGAGGGTTGCGGGTTCGAATCCCCGGCACATCAAACATGCTCGCCCTTTCAGCCGTGGGGGCATTACAATGTGATTGTCAATCCCATTATTCGTTGGTAAAAGAGTAGCCCAAGAGTTGACGGTGAGTGGTGATGACTAGCTGCCTTCCCTCTAATCTTACACTGCAAAATTAGGGACAGGTAGCGCTGATAGCCCTCGTCTAGTGTAGCTTTGCGCGAAGTTCAAAACAAACAGCACAGTACTGGATATTGTATAAAATTGTTCAATAACAATTTAAGTGTTTTCTTATTACTCTCAGATAATATCTTTTTTTACGACTACTTGTCCCCGCTGGTACAGTGGTAATTCTTAGTTTTACAACACTAAAATCATGGGTTCGATTTCCTTCGGTGGACTCAGCAGATAGCCCAAGACTGCTTTGCTATAAGAAAACACACACATTACGACTACCCGCCCCTCCCTGAATGTTTTGTATATTCCTGTTCTTTTAAGCCTAAGTCTTGGTATTCCTAAAAAAACAAAAAATTGTACACAAAACGTTCTTTTACTGCTGGAAGAACATTTCATAGTGAACCAACCGAAACGTTTCGAACAACTGTAAACAGAACGTTCTGTTACTGCTGGAAGAACATTTCATCATGAACCAACCGAAACGTTTCGAACAATTGTACACAAAACGTTCTGTTACTGCTGGAAGAAGATTTCATAGTGAACCAACCGAAACGTTTCGAACAACTGTAAACAGAACGTTGTGTTACTGCTGGAAGAACATTTTATAGTAAACCAACCGAAACGTTTCGAACAACTGTACACAAAACGTTCTGTTACTGCTGGAAGAACATTTCATAGTGAACCAACCGAAACGTCCTTGATATTATACCTTATTGTAAGCTCGTTATGCTATTTATCACTAAAAACAAAACACGTTAATTTTATAAACATAATGGAATATTCGTTGATAACGAAAAACATATGGTGTTAGAAACTCATTTCTCTTATTCCCGAAAAGGCAAGACTTAGTATGAACAAATTATCTCCAAAAGATATTCCGGAAAGGCATGAGTTAATATCAACTAAATAGTTTCCAAAAGGTGTCCCAAAAAGGCGTTATTTAATATGAACCAGATGGTCTCCAAAATATATTCCGAAAAGGCATGATTTAATATAAACTAGATTGTCACCAGAAGGTATCCCGAAAAGGTATGACTAATATGAACTAAATGGTCTCCAAAAGATATGACTTATATAAACTAGATGGTCTCTGAAAGACATTCTCTGCAATACGCAAACAACGTGTAACTTTTGTAACGATTTTAGTTTTTACCGTGTAAAAGGTTACCAAAGAAGCCCGAGTGCCAGGATATAACTCAAGAATACAATGAAGGCTCGTGAAACAGCCACGTGATAATAATTACGATGACGAACTTGGACGAAGCTGCAATTAAAACATGGTAGATTGGTTGGTTTGTTTCTGTTAAAGCATAACTTACACAATGAGCTATCTGCACTGTCCGAACGCGGGTATCGAACCTTCATCTTTAAAATTACAAGCCTTCTCGATCTTACACCACTTATCAATTTAGGGTAAACAAAAAGTTAGATGTACTGGATGAAACTTTTTGTTTTAAATAATATTGCATAAAATAACGAAAAAATCATATCACATTATACACATCCGTTGTTTATGTCCTAGGTCAATTCCATTATATATATAAAATAAATACTGCAATACGAAAAAGTTATACTGTGGACAGCAGTGTCACCTATCAACAAAATGATAAAATGTACAGTTTACTGTAGACAATTGTGTCACTAGTTAAAATGATAATGAAATATAGAGTTTTCTCTTTATCTTTTCACATTACAACTTTATAAACAACAACAGCAAACAGAAGAATGTAAACAGGAAAAAAACAAGCTAGCGATATTCCTGGAGTGCTTGTTACTCATCAGACCTTAAGAATATCTGACATGTAAGTTCTACAGAACATCTACATAAGAACCGTGATTTAGTTATAAACAACAGACAAAAACAGTTGTGAAGCCTTAAATTACTAGTGGTTTATTTTAGTAACAGTTTGGCATATTGTCTGGATGACAAGGAATTCTTTGATACGCAATTCTCCTTCATTGGAAAACAAAACGAAAAAAAATGTTTTCCTTATTTGGAACATCGTGCTCAGTGTGCATGTGCGCTGGTACTCGCGAGTTAATCACTGAAAATTGTTTGACGTAAACATTGAGTGATGGATGTGACGCAGCCTTTTGAGGACATTGTCTACAGGTCGACTTGTAAACAATCTGTGAATCATGGTGGGCTCTTGAAATAAAGGAATTTCCACAAACGTAAGGCAGAACAAAAGTTAACGTGCGTTTTCTCGTTTGTTTTAAGTTTTCATTATGCTGTTGACTAGGTCACTGTTTCGATGGGTATAATGCTGCCTAAGTCAGTGTATAAACCTAATTTATCACTCTCACTGATGGTCACCAAAAGATATCCCGAAAAGGCATGACTTATGTAAACTAAATGGTATCGAAAAGATACCCCGAAAAAGCATGACTTATATGAACTAGATGACATCTAATAAAAGATATCCCGAAAAGGCAAGACTTATATAAACTAGATGACATCTAATAAAAGATACCCCGAAAAAGCATGACTTATATGAACTAGATCGTCTTTAAGAGATATCCCGAAAAGGCATGACTTATATAAACTGAATGATCTCGAAAAGATATCCCTAAAAGGCATGACTTGTATAAACTAGATGACATCTAATAAAAGATATCCCGAAAAGGCAAGACTTATATAAACTAGATGGTCTCTAGAAGGTATCCCGAAAAGGCATGACTTATATAAACTAGATGACATCTAATAAAATATATCCCGAAAAGGCAAGACTTATATAAACTAGATGACATCTAATAAAAGATATCCCGAAAAGGCATGACTTATATAAACTAGATGACATCTAATAAAAGATACCCCGGAAAAGCATGACTTATATGAACTAGATCGTCTTTAAGAGATATCCCGAAAAGGCATGACTTATATAAACTGAATGATCTCGAAAAGATATCCCTAAAAGGCATGACTTGTATAAACTAGATGACATCTAATAAAAGATATCCCGAAAAGGCAAGACTTATATAAACTAGATGGTCTCTAGAAGGTATCCCGAAAAGGCATGACTTATATAAACTAGATGACATCTAATAAAATATATCCCGAAAAGGCAAGACTTATATAAGCTAGATGACATCTAATAAAAGATATCCCGAAAAGGCATGACTTATATAGACTAGATGGTCTCTAGAAGGTATTCCGAAGAGGCATGACTTATATAAACTAGATGACATCTAATAAAAGATATCCCGAAAAGGCATGACTTAAAAACTAGATGACATCTAATAAAAGATATCCCGAAAAGGCATGACTTATATAAACTAGATGGTCTCCAAAAGATAGTCTCTGCAATACGCAAACAATGTGTAACTTTTGTAACGGTTTTAGTTTTTACCGTGTAAAAGGTTATCAAAGAAAGTTTTGTTTGTTTTGGAATTTCGCATAAAGCTACTCGAGGGCTATCTGCGCTAGCCGTCCCAAATATAGCAGTGTAAGACTAGAGGGAAGGTAGCTAGTCATCACCACCCACCGCCAACTCTTGGGCTACTCTTTTACCAACGAATAGTGGGATTGACCGTAACATTATAACGCCCCCACGACTGGGAGGGAGAGCATGTTTGGCGCGACGCGGGCGCGAAATCGCGACCCTCGGATTACGAGTCACGCGCCTTACGCGCTTGGCCATGCCGGGCCCAGTTACCAAAGAAGCACGAGCGCCAGGATATAATTCATAAAAATACAATGAAGGCTCGTGAAACAGCCACGTGATAATAATTACGATGACGACAGTGGACAAAGTTTGACGGAACTATTTTTTCCTTCTTCACTGTTTCGTAGGGATGAAGTGACCCTCCCCAACTGGCTGCAAATGATTAAATGATATTTTTACATGTGTAGAGGGGGGAGGTTAAAACATGAACAGTTATAATTATAACTTTATACATTTATTTATTTATCCCTCACTGGTACAGCGGTTAGTCTACGGATTTACAACGCTAAAATCTGGGGTTCTATTTTCCGCGGTGGACTCAGCAGATAGTCTAATGTGGCTTTGCTATAAGAGAAACACACACAGACACACATATTTATTTATTTAGTTCTAATTCCACACAACATGTAGGACGGCTAAATCGGTATCCTCACTGCTAAGAGTGTCCTACCTTAGCAGATACGTCTCCTCATAGGATACATTTTTACATTACTTCATGAAGTTTGTATGTACCCTAGTTCTATGTTTTACGTGGTAATTTCTGTTATGTTTTAGCCTAATTATCTGGACGATTTAGAAGTTATAAAAATAACTGAAGGAAGGAAGATGCTATTGGTTACCCTACCTTTCCCTGAATA
Organism: Tachypleus tridentatus; assembly: GCF_004210375.1. Taxonomy (NCBI): domain Eukaryota; kingdom Metazoa; phylum Arthropoda; class Merostomata; order Xiphosura; family Limulidae; genus Tachypleus; species Tachypleus tridentatus. The sequence goes on from NC_134825.1 coordinate 172,140,289, forward strand.
ACGTGACTGTTGTAGTATATTGACACGAACAGTTAGGAAGGAAGAGAACCAAGTTATTTCATTCTATACATGGATGAAATGTCCACATGCCCCGCCCCTCCCAACTTTCCAAGGTCTTTTAGCCTTAAATGTCAGACTTCCTGAAGGAAGTGACGTAGTTACAGTTTATTAAAGAAGTGTTTCAGTAAAATAATGATGGTTATTGGCGTTAATGTTTGAAAACAGTAGACATTCTGTCTACCAAACACAGGCTGTTTTACAACCAGTTTATGTTTCATGTACAAACTATAATAGTAGATTTTCAGTTTGCGAAACAGACGCTGTTTTACACGTATTATAGACACGTTGTTTGTTTCTTAACGTTTATAAAGCTACTTCCGTCCTGTCGGGTTCGATGTTTAACTGGATATTACATTGGAGCTCTACACTAGTATTAAACATCTGGGCGAAAGTCAACAGTTTCTCTTGTACGTCCAGGTGGCTTAACTATCACATACTTTGTTACAGATATCACTAATCGTGTTTAGACACAAAGACAATAGAAATATAACACAAGCTAGAAACTAAACACACTCACAGAGGAAACGAAAGATTCTACATTCTGTAATATAAGTGGACGCTTAAGTTGTATGGTGAATAGTAGCTGGTTCACTATTGTATATGGGTGTTATAGTTGTAAACTACCTTCACTAATGTGTATGGGTGTTATAGTTGTAAACTACCTTCACTAATGCATATGGGTGTTATAGTTGTAAACTACCTTCACTAATGTACATGAGTGTTATAGTTGTAAACTACCTTCACTAATGTACATGGGTGTTATAGTTGTAAACTACCTTCACTATTGTATATGGGTGTTATAGTTGTAAACTACCTTCACTAATGTGTATCGGTGCCACAGTTGTAAACTACCTTCACTAATGCATATGGATGTTATAGTTGTAAACTACCTTCACTAATGCATATGGGTGTTATAGTTGTAAACTACCTTCACTAATGCATATGGGTGTTATAGTTGTAAACTACCTTCACTAATGCATATGGGTGTTATAGTTGTAAACTACCTTCACTAATGCATATGGGTGTTATAGTTGTAAACTACCTTCACTAATGCATATGGGTGTTATAGTTTAAACTACCTTCACTAATGCATATGGGTGTTATAGTTGTAAACTACCTTCACTAATGCATATGGGTGTTATAGTTGCAAACTACTTTCACTAATGCATATGGGTGTTATAGTTGTAAACTACCTTCACTAATGTATGTGGGTGTTATAGTTGTAAACTACCTTCACTAATGTGTATCTGTGCCACAGTTGTAAACTACCTTCACTAATGTATATGGGTGCCACAGTTGTAAACTACCTTCACAAATGTATATCTATGCCACAGTTGCAAACTACCTTCACTGATGTATATGGGTGCCACAGTTGTAAACTACCTTCACTTGTGTGTATAGGTATCACAGTAATCTCTATAAATAAATGCCACTGTGATATGTAAATCTGTTCCTCACACGTTTCCATATTTCTTGATCAATCAGTACAAAACTTGATGTAGGATGAAGTGAGGAAGACCATAAGAGGTTGGATACCCCATTTTTGAATTTGTCCTAACAATTTTGCACAAATCTGTAGGATAACATGTGGGAGGTCATGAAGAAGGTGGGGTTAGACAATAAATGTCTCTCTGTGTATCTGTTCCGCGTACGTTTCCACATTTATTGACCAACCAGAACCAAACTTGACAAAGTAATACAGGATGTCATTAGAAAGGTCATGAGGAAAGGGTAGGGGCTGGATCCCCATTTAATTTCATATATAACTTTGGAAAATTACTAAATCAGCACCACTTTTCACAGTAATATAGAATGATATGACCTCTCATATAATTTCACATTGATAGAATTCTTGGGAACAGAATGTCCTTATTTTTAATATTGGTACAGTTATGTATTTTTTATTGTATTTAATGTTTATTATGTTAAGAAAAGGTAGAAACACAATTTCCTGTTGTGTGTTACAATTAACTCTTTTGTTCACCCGTCCACTCGAGCTCGAGATTGAACACGTTAATACGTAAATGTCATTGTTGGTAGATGTTGGTTGCACTTCGATAAATACATCGAGTGTGAATTAAGTTTCAAACATTAGTTTTAAACAGTAAAAGCATGCCTTTACAGGACAACATTTTAGTTTTAAACAGCAAGAAAGATATGATACGGATATCAACACATTAGTTTGAAAAATGTATGAAGATAAAATAACTATTTTAAATTAACACAAATAATTTACTTCGAGCGAAACGAACTTCTCTACGTGACGTATTAATTATATTAAACCATTTTGCAATCCATACATGGTGATTATTAGATCGTAACAGTTTGGGTAAGTACGAAAACATTTACAGGTACGTACAGCATGATTCATGGACATAGCATCTTAGTTGTTTTGGAAGTGACATCAGTTCATTACTACATAGTTATATATAAACTGATAAGCACAAGATGAAACGAACATCAGTTGTTTTGTCCCTCGAATCGAAGGCACAACGTAATGTTAAGTTTGTAACAATGGATGTTGTATGTGGAACTATAGCATTAAAAGGATTGCAATAGTGAGGTATCACTCTAGACATAGCCCTGCAAGAACAGCAATAGTGAGGTAGCACTCTAGACATAGCCCTGCAAGAACAGCAATAGTGAGGTAGCACTCTAGACATAGCCCAGCAAGAACAGCAATAGTGAAGTAACACTCTAGACATAGCCCTGCAAGAACAGCAATAGTGAGGTATCACTCTAGACATAGCCCTGCAAGAACAGCAATAGTGAGGTAGCACTCTAGACATAGCCCTGCAAGAACAGCAATAGTGAGGTAGCACTCTAGACATAGCCCTGCAAGAACAGCAATAGTGAGGTAGCACTCTAGACATAGCCCTGCAAGAACAGCAATAGTGAGGTAGCACTCTAGACATAGCCCTGCAAGAACAGCAATACTGAAGTAACACTCTAGACATGATCTTGAAATGGTAGCAATACTGAACTAGCACTCTAGACCTAGTGAGCGAGAGTTAGAATATCACCGTTACAACGGTCTAAAATAAACATTCCGCTACAATCCACAACAACATCAACAAACATAAGTTTATTCAACTATACAACAACAGTTAGACATAAATTGAACACATATCAAAACACAGTTTATAAACACCTTTGTAGTGAGGACTTAACACGAATGATAATGGAATCAGGAAAAATAATCAGAAAAAAGAAACCTACTTACAACACAAAAATATAGTTCAGTGTTAATAACAACACCGAGTGTTAAACAGCAGTAATTCACTAAATCTATCATTCACCATCTGTCTCGTAACTCTTAGGTTTTTCTTACAGCAAAGCCATATTGAGCTATCTACTGTGTCCACCGAGAGGAATCGAACCTCTGATTCTAGTGTTATAAATATGAAGACTTATCTCTGTTCCAACAGGGTACTCCTCACAACTCTCTCTGCAAGTGAAGCTTCTGGCAAGACGTTTATAAACTGAGTAGGTTACAACAGTACACCTCAGATGATCATAAATTTACATAATCTTCTACTACAAGAATATTATCTGTACTTCACCGCTAGGAGATCTGATGTTAGTTTTATCATGCGAGATATTTACTCAAAATATTGGTAAATAACCAGAAGGTGAGGTAGCGTTTTAATTCAGATAAAAATTCAAAGATAAATTAAACTATAGGCGAAAATAACAAATGAGCGATAAAGACAACCGTAACCACAAAAGAAAAAAAACATAATCTGCTGTCTCAGAAGGTAGCACTCTGAGCATAGCCTACAAGAGTGGAAATGTTCAAATAATATTCTATACGTAGCCTCTAAAGGTTTGTAACAATTACGTTAGCACTTTGGACGTAGCAACGCAAAACACAATACAATGTTCAGTTTGGAACAATGTATGGAATTCGTTTTACTGACATACGTTCAGGAATCGACAACAATGGAAGTAACCTTGAACACTCGCTACAGTGGTGACCTCTTTAGAAACAATTCCCAAGATGGCGTACTTTCGAAACACCTTCTGTTCGGTTAAAGAAAAAAATAGAAGTATTATTTAACTTAAAAAGATGAGGTTATTCAGTAAATAAAATGAATGTATTAGAACAATAACTATGTTTTATAGGATACGTTAGCGGTCCACTTCTAAAGGGTCATGGTAACAAGAAACAACGCATCCTTACTTGAAAAACAAAGATAATTTGTCATTTAGAGCCCAACAAACTGGGGATTTATTTATATTTGTTCTTTAAACGCCTGTAGTTTAATTCACGGGTTCACAAATAACGTTGTGCGAGAAAGTATACCATGTATGTTTAGTTATCGAATCAGAAAAACTGTAAGGTTCACTAGGCTATGATTGTTAACTGCTATATTTGTAAACTACTTGAGTATTCCATGCGAGAAATTGTAAGTCCCACTTTACGTTATTCGGTCCTAGATATTCAGTCAATGTTTTGTTTTTATACTTAAATCGAAAATTGTATAAAGGAAAACTGAATTTTAAAAATCATATTTTGGTTACATATCACTATAGCATACTTCGTAAACTCCCCTCTCTTCCCCTAGTACCTCAGCTTTATCTCTGAATGTTTGTAATACTACAAACCGGGTTTCGATACCATTTATGGACACATTACACCCAATATGTAGTTTCATGTTTAACTACAAATATACAAAATAATAGCTCGTCAAACATCTCTCAGAAATTAATGAACATAAAAAAAAAAATAATTTTAACTTTATCAGACCTCTTACTGACCCTCGGCATCTTTCTGTTTGACACTTCGGTGATTCAGCAGTAAATATGAGGGGTCACAAAGCTAAAAAATCGGGTTTTGATACCCGCGGTGGACAGCGCACCCCTAGCCCATTCTGTTGTGGCTTTGTTTGTTTTATGATTAAACACAAAGCTACATAATGGGTGTCTGTGCTCTGACTACTATGAGTGTCGAAACCCGGTTTCTAGTATTGTGAGTCCCCAGACATACTGTTGTGCCACGTTGGAGCCTGTGGCTTTGTGTTTGACAATAAACAAACAAAACCTAATTTTTCACAAAAAGTCTGAACATTTGTATCACTGTGAAACGTTTGTACATACGATAACGATAAACCTCATTAATTATGATAAACTTGTAATTCTTCATATCTGCTTTTTGGTTTGTCTAAAATAAACATTTCATTACAGTAGTGTTAATACAAGATAGAATCATTATACTGTTCTACAGTAGTGTTAATACAAGATAGAATCATTAAACAGTTTTACAGTAGTGTTAATACAAGATAGAATCATTATACAGTTTTACAGTAGTGTTAATACAAGATAGAATCATTATACAGTTTTACAGTAGTGTTAATACAAGATAGAATCATTATACTGTTTTACAGTAGTGTTAATACAAGATAGAATCATTATACAGTTTTACAGTAGTGTTAATACAAGATAGAATCATTATACTGTTTTACAGTAGTGTTAATACAAGATAGAATCATTATACTGTTTTACAGTAGTGTTAATACAAGATACAATCATTATACAGTTTTACAGTAGTGTTAAGACAAGATAGAATCATTATACAGTTTTACAGTAGTGTTAATACAAGATAGAATCATTATACAGTTTTACAGTAGTGTTAATACAAGATAGAATCATTATACAGTTTTACAGTAGTGTTAATACAAGATAAAATCATTATACAGTTTTACAGTAGTTTTAATACAAGATAGAATCATTATACAGTTTTACAGTAGTGTTAATACAAGATAAAATCATTATACAGTTTTACAGTAGTTTTAATACAAGATAAAATCATTATACTGTTTTACAGCAGTGTTAATACAAGATAGAATAATTATACTGTTTTACAGTAGTGTTAATACAAGATAGAATCATTATACTGTTTTACAGTAGTGTTAATACAAGATAGAATCATTATACTGTTTTACAGTAGTGTTAATACAAGATAGAATCATTATACTGTTTTACAGTAGTGTTAATACAAGATAGAATCATTATACAGTTTTACAGTAGTGTTAATACAAGATAGAATCATTATACTGTTTTACAGTAGTGTTAATACAAGATAGAATCATTATACAGTTTTACAGTAGTGTTAATACAAGATACAATCATTATACAGTTTTACAGTAGTGTTAAGACAAGATAGAATCATTATACAGTTTTACAGTAGTGTTAATACAAGATAGAATCATTATACAGTTTTACAGTAGTGTTAATACAAGATAGAATCATTATACAGTTTTACAGTAGTGTTAATACAAGATAAAATCATTATACAGTTTTACAGTAGTTTTAATACAAGATAGAATCATTATACAGTTTTACAGTAGTGTTAATACAAGATAAAATCATTATACAGTTTTACAGTAGTTTTAATACAAGATAAAATCATTATACTGTTTTACAGCAGTGTTAATACAAGATAGAATAATTATACTGTTTTACAGTAGTGTTAAGACAAGATAGAATCATTATACAGTTTTACAGTAGTGTTAATACAAGATAGAATCATTATACAGTTTTACAGTAGTGTTAATACAAGATAGAATCATTATACTGTTTTACAGTAGTGTTAATACAAGATAGAATCATTATACAGTTTTACAGTAGTGTTAATACAAGATAGAATAATTATACTGTTTTACAGTAGTGTTAATACAAGATAGAATCATTATACTGTTTTACAGTAGTGTTAATACAAGATAGAATCATTATACAGTTTTACAGTAGTGTTAATACAAGATAGAATCATTATACTGTTTTACAGTAGTGTTAATACAAGATAGAATCATTATACAGTTTTACAGTAGTGTTAAGACAAGATAGAATCATTATACAGTTTTACAGTAGTGTTAATACAAGATAGAATCATTATACTGTTTTACAGTAGTGTTAATACAAGATAGAATCAGTATACAGTTTTACAGTAGTTTTTAAGACAAGATAGAATCATTGTACAGTTTTACATGCATGATAATCGATGGTGTGTATCGAAAACAAAACTAAGTGAAGAAACTAATCAACTTATTTGTGTCATGTATCGAAGATATTGAAAATAAAATATTAAACCTAGAGTAACGTGTCGTTTATAGGGGTCGCCATCGAATACCATGCCAGCAACACGAAAACCAATTATAGCTGCATTCTAATCGACTCGAAAACTGAAGATGTTAATTGGAATAGACATTAGGTTAGATTATATCTGGTATAATGTGGATCAGATACACAAAACTAACAGAAAGTAACTTTGTTGCTTCAGTAGGCTCAATTAATTAGTTTAGAACGCTTACAGCTGTTAGCTGATTATCATAATTTATGCCTATTACGTCATTTCTTGTGGTAAAAAATCGTACACGAAGATCCAGAAAGGTACTTACTGCATGTATTGGACTCTAAATCATACATGAAAAACTAAATGGAACATTTTAGGATTAAGAGATGTGTTAAAAGATAACCCGTTTGCTTTAATTTTGAACACGAAATTATAATATATTTTAGTAGAAATAATTTAAATAAATACTGTTTATAATATATTTTAGAGAGTTGTGGGTGATATATAAAACGAAGGACGATTAAATCCGGTTATTAGATGAGAAAAAGTAGGCTTATAGCATGTGTGTCTTCTATAGCAAAGTCACATCGGGCTATCTGCTGAGCCTACCGAGGGGAATCGAACCCTGACTTTAGCGTTGTAAATCCGTAGACTTACCGCTGTACTGGTGGGGGGCTAGAGCTGAGTGAGTGGTTTTCTTCTGATCGATAAGTTCAAAATTAGAAATGGCTATGCTCACGCGTAGATATCTATTTGTGTTCCTCCGTTAGGAAATTCTGAAACAAAAATTAAATAACAACTAAGATAAAGCTAAAAAACAAATTAATCGTTTAAACTGAATACAAATGTTATTGGTTGACGTTCACGCCAGCCGAGAAAAGTGGTTAAACTAGAGAGAAGGCAACTAGTCAACACCACCCGCCGCGAACTCTTGGGCTGCTCTTTTACCAATAAACAATGGGATTGATTATTACATTATAACACCCATATGGATGAAATACCAAACACGTTTGATGACGAAGATTCAAACATGCCACTTAAAATCATGATAGAAGTTACCTGTTTTGTAATTATCTCCACCACCTAAGGTGGGCAGAGGTCACAGTTTCACCGGTTTGTTTTTATTTATTTGTGAATTTGTCAGCAAGATTTATCGAGAACAGAAGGATGAAGTTGGACGAAAGCTGATACACATGTGGAATATGACCCGGCGTAGAAGTGTCTAGTTTTTGAAATTTTAGGGTCAAAGGTCAAACTCACAGCAAGGTCACGATTTTTCGCACTATTCTTACTCTATAACTCAGTCAAAAACGATAGGATTTTAATGAAACTTAGTGGACATAGGCAGAATACTGTTCCTAAATGTCCTGCCAAAAGTGGTCCGTGTTTGTTAGAAATTACGGACACACAGACACGTTTTTGTATTTTTAAGAACAGGATATGATTAACGCTGTGTGGTGGAGGCAGCGCTACCTGCTGAGGGCCGCTCCAGCTTCGTTTTAAAACGTGTTTTATTCCATAGTGTCTGTTTACAATATCAATTGTTCTAGTGGTGATATATATTACCGTTTATACCCACAAGGTAAATTTCTTGTTCTCTCTATTCTCTTGTTCCACAGCTTCAGTTTATCTTTTTTTTTTTTTACAAAGTTAATATTCATCTAATGCTTTTTAGTCATTTATTCCAGTTCAAAAGAGAATTGTATGTCAACGCATATAAACAACTTCGAGTTTATTACCGAGTTGACCGTTCAGTTGAAGTTTTGAGAACTTACTTAAAGATAAGTGTGTAATCTTCATACAATAAGTTTTTCATTAGTCAAACACTTAGATACTTTATAAGGCAAACTTCTAGGCCCTCTTCGTGTAAAAGTCAAATTTATAGGTTGTGTTCGTTTAGAAGTCAAACTTCTAGGTTTTCTTCGTTTATAAGTCAAATTTCTAAGTCATCTAGGTTTGTAAGTCAAACTTCTAGGCACTACACATTTATAAGGCAAACTTCTAGGCCCTCTTCGTTTAAAAGTCAAACTTCTAGGTTCTGTTCTTTTAGAAGTCAAACTTCTTTGTTTTCTTCGTTTATAAGTCAAATTTCTAAGTCATCTAGGTTTGTAAGTCAAACTTCTAGGCACTACACATTTATAAGGCAAACTTCTAGGCCCTCTTCGTTTAAAAGTCAAACTTCTAGGTTCTGTTCTTTTAGAAGTCAAACTTCTTGGTTTTCTTCGTTTATAAGTCAAATTTCTAGGTCATCTAAGTTTGTAAGTCAAATTTCTAGGTCCTCTTCGTTTATAAGTCAAACTCTATACACTGTTTATATATAAGACAACTATTGTTACTCTTTGTTTATAAGTCAAACTCTAGGTATTTGTTTATAAGTCAAACTCCAGGTATTCCTTTATAAAGACAAACTCCAGGTATTTTTCGTTTATAAGTCAAAGTTTTACACAATGCCATTACAAGTCAAATTTCTATCTCCTTATAAGTCTGTTACATTGTTTCCTGTTGTTAACTGAACATTGTTATTTATATGAACTTTTAGTTGCATTCTCATTTTCCAAGGTTTATTATTATTCTTCAGATTCCAGTTGGAGGTAAACGTTTTCTGGAAGATTATATTTTATTCGGAGGTTACACATCACTGTTTCTTCTGTACGACTTATGCTGAAAGCATACCACTGGAAGTAGTGTCGCTTAATGTGTTCTGGTACATAATTGGTAGAGTTATTATCATGATAAAGGAGTGAGTGTTTCATTCGCTTAGTAACTCATTCCTTCCCTTGTTCCGAAGAAAAACAAAAATACTATGCAACGTGTTTATAGTTGTGGCCGAGTCTACGTACTAGCCTGGATAATTTATTTGGCTTGTTCAGTTATTAATAATCTAAGTGGGCCTTTCAAAATACCTTGGATAATAAATACAGCTCGTTAGATATAAGTGTCTGCTTTGTTTGAGCCTAATATTATAATAGTAGTTTGTCTGGTGGAATAAAGAAACACAACAGTGCCAGACTTTACAAATGACCAGCTGGTATGAATTCTAGGAATACACCAATTATAGAAGGTGTAATAAGTTACATTAAAACTATTTTGAATATGCAAATAAACAAGTCACGGGACGTTCACAACGATATAAATTTGTGATGGAACAGATTGTATCAGAAGTGCTGTTTAACGTTACTTAGCGTTACGTAGGTAGCGTGACGTCACCAAAAATTAATTGTTTTTGGGTATGTGTGTTGAACAGTCCTTTCTTCCATAAAATATTTATATACTAGATAATAAAGGTGCATTCAGATCGTGAATATTCAACACGGGTTTGTTCCTTGTACTTAACGACATTATTAAACAAACTAGTTGAATCAACTTGGGGTCCCAGGACTATCCAGAAAGAAAACTGCAACAGTCATACCATAGCTGTTATAAGCGAAGATAGTCAGCCTGCAGTAGACAAAAACATAAATGTCATGTTCAAGGTAGTCATTCCTAACATAATCAAAAAGGATCTCCGTCTGAAAACAAGGCCTATATCAAGAAATGAGTTCACTACGGTAAGACGTTTAGTCATACCTGCAATTCGAAGATCACATACTCCAAACAGCTGAAGAATGAAACTAGTATTCAAGTTATTCTGTACAAGGGCATACCAATAGACTTGCTTGCCAAAGTGGTGACCTTTGGCATTATAGAGCGTTTTCCAAAGGAAACTGCACTGAAGAGATATTAGTAAACAACTGTTCTACACTTGACTGTTAACGATAGTAAATGAATAAGAGACAAAAAGAAACATTAGGTTACGTGATGCAAAACAATGACATAAAGACAGTACTTTAACAATATAATGTAATGTTAACGGTAAAGAGAGAATTATGTAGACTAATATTGTTGAGAACATTTGTTTATTTATATCTTCATGTTTATTGTAACAAATAAACTTTGACTTATATTTTGTTGATATATTTCGACTTTTATTTGTATCAAGACTATCAAGTCAATTAGGGTTTCCAAAGTATCTTCATTTTCTTTCATAAGACCACACTTCTAAACGATATCTGTTTTTATCTGCTAGTTAGATGCTATGAATTTCAACTATTACAGTTTACTTAAGCATTGGTGAACTATTAAAACGACAAATGGATTTAATCTATATTGAATACTATCCACTGTCAGATCAATATTCGGAGTAACAGTGCCAGATACTTAATAGTACTGTGTGAACTACTACCATCACAGGGAGTAACAGTACCAGATACTTAATAGTACTGTGTGAACTACTACCATCACAGGGAGTAACAGTACCAGATACTTAATAGTACTGTGTGAACTACTACCATCACAGGGAGTAACAGTACCAGATACTTAATAGTACTGTGTGAACTACTACCATCACAGGGAGTAACAGTACCAGATACTTAATAGTACTGTATGAACTACTACCATCACAGGGAGTAACAGTACCAGATACTTAATAGTACTGTATGAACTACTACCATTACAGGGAGTAACAGTGCCAGATACTTAATAGTGCTGTGTGAACTACTACCAACACAGGGAGTAACAGTACCAGATACTTAATAGTACTGTATGAACTACTACAATCACAGGGAGTAACAGTACCAGATACTTAATAGTACTGTGTGAACTACTACCATCACAGGGAGTAACAGTACCAGATACTTAATAGTACTGTATGGACTACTACCATCACAGGGAGTAACAGTACCAGATACTTAATAGTACTGTATGAACTACTACCATCACAGGGAGTAACAGTACCAGATACTTAATAGTACTGTGTGAACTACTACCATCATAGGGAGTAAGAGTACCAGATACTTAATAGTACTGTATGAACTACTACAATCACAGGGACTAACAGTACCAGATAATAAATAGTACTGTATGGACTACTACCATCACAGGGAGTAACAGTGCCAGATACTTAATAGTACTGTATGGACTACTACCATCACAGGGAGTAACAGTGCCAGATACTTAATAGTACTGTATGGACTACTACCATCACAGGGAGTAACAGTACCAGATACTTAATAGTACTGTATGAACTACTACCATCACAGGGAGTAACAGTACCAGATACTTAATAGTACTGTATGAACTACTACCATCACAGGGAGTAACGGTGCCAGATACTTAATAGTACTGTATGGACTACTACCATCACAGGGAGTAACAGTACCAGATACTTAATAGTACTGTATGGACTACTACCATCACAGGGAGTAACAGTGCCAGATACTTAATAGTACTGTATGAACTACTACCATCACAGGGAGTAACAGTACCAGATACTTAATAGTACTGTATGGACTACTACCATCACAGGGAGTAACAGTACCAGATACTTAATAGTACTGTGTGAACTACTACCATCACAGGGAGTAACAGTACCAGATACTTAATAGTACTGTATGAACTACTACCAACACAGGGAGTAACAGTGCCAGATACTTAATAGTACTGTATGAACTACTACCATCACAGGGAGTAACAGTACCAGATACTTAATAGTACTGTATGGACTACTACCAACACAGGGAGTAACAGTGCCAGATACTTAATAGTACTGTATGAACTACTACCATCACAGGGAGTAACAGTGCCAGATACTTAATAGTACTGTATGAACTACTACCATCACAGGGAGTAACAGTACCAGATACTTAATAGTACTGTATGAACTACTACCATCACAGGGAGTAACAGTACCAGATACTTAATAGTACTGTATGAACTACTACAATCACAGGGAGTAACAGTACCAGATACTTAATAGTACTGTGTGAACTACTACCATCACAGGGAGTAACAGTACCAGATACTTAATAGTACTGTATGAACTACTACCATCACAGGGAGTAACAGTGCCAGATACTTAATAGTACTCTATGAACTACTACCAACACAGGGAATAACAGTACCAGATACTTAATAGTACTGTGTGAACTACTACCATCACAGGGAGTAACAGTACCAGATACTTAATAGTACTGTGTGAACTACTACCATCACAGGGAGTAACAGTACCAGATAATTAATAGTGCTGTGTGAACTACTACCATCACAGGGAGTAACAGTACCAGATACTTAATAGTACTGTGTGAACTACTACCATCACAGGGAGTAACAGTACCAGATACTTAATAGTACTGTGTGAACTACTACCAACACAGGGAGTAACAGTACCAGACACTTAATAGTACTGTGTGAACTACTACCATCACAGGGAGTAACAGTACCAGATACTTAATAGTACTGTATGAACTACTACCAACACAGGGAGTAACAGTACCAGATACTTAATAGTACTGTGTGAACTACTACCATCACAGGGAGTAACAGTACCAGATACTTAATAGTACTGTGTGAACTACTACCATCACAGGGAGTAACAGTACCAGATACTTAATAGTACTGTGTGAACTACTACCATCACAGGGAGTAACAGTACCAGATACTTAATAGTACTGTGTGAACTACTACCAACACAGGGAGTAACAGTACCAGATACTTAATAGTACTGTATGAACTACTACCATTACAGGGAGTAACAGTGCCAGATACTTAATAGTACTCTATGAACTACTACCAACACAGGGAATAACAGTACCAGATACTTAATAGTACTGTGTGAACTACTACCATCACAGGGATTAACAGTACCAGATACTTAATAGTACTGTATGAACTACTACCATCACAGGGAGTAACAGTACCAGATAATTAATAGTACTGTGTGAACTACTACCATCACAGGGAGTAACGGTGCCAGATACTTAATAGTACTGTGTGAACTACTACCATCACAGGGAGTAACAGTACCAGATACTTAATAGTGCTGTGTGAACTACTACCATCACAGGGAGTAACAGTGCCAGATACTTAATAGTACTGTATGGACTACTACCATCACAGGGAGTAACAGTACCAGATACTTAATAGTACTGTGTAAACTACTACCATCACGGGGAGTAACAGTGCCAGATACTTAATAGTACTGTATGAACTACTACCAATACAGGGAATAACAGTACCAGATACTTATTAGTACTGTATGAACTACTACCAACACAGGGAATAACAGTGCCAGATACTTAATAGTACTGTATGGACTACTACCATCACAGGGAGTAACAGTACCAGATTGTTTTAAAAAAGTGCAAGGCTACACACACAATGAGCTAGCTACCTGTGCTCTATCCACCATGGTTAACGAAGCGCAGTTTCTAACGTTGTAAGTCCAAAAACATATCGCTGTGCCATCAGATATGTATCAGCTGGTGAGAAGTGTTAATCACAGAACCGAACCTGTGAAACGGAATCAAATACAAGAGTAATACTATTAAATGCATGCCCTACAGTATAACGCCACTTCACACGACCTGTTCATATACATATTTTAACTTGGTTTTGTTTTGTTGAAGTTCTACTCCGTTGCCTATCTGCCACAGCCGTCCATAAATCAGATGTGACAGATGAGAAGGGAGGCAGATTGTCAACAACACCCACAGTCAACTCTACTGCGAAAAGTGGGATTGACCATAACATTATAATGACCCCTCGGCTGAAAGGGCAAGCATGTTTGGTGAAGAGATTTGAACCTGTGGTTACGATTTAGTGCCCTAACCAGTAGGCTATGCCAACTCTATGGGCACTACTTTCTCATTTTATATATATATATATAAAGTGGTTGGCTCTGTGTTGGTCTATATAGTTTGGTCAATGGAAAGTCATGTATTTGACACTACGAATGTTTGTTAGAAGCAATAATGCTTAAAGATATTGAATCTCCCAGTTCAAGAACTAAATCAACAGCAATCGAGAATAAATTCCCTCTCCAGACTCGAGTGGTTTACACACACACACACACACTACGGTACCAGCCACTTGATAGAAACACTCCCACAGAGGTACTAAACGTTCATTCATAACGGAAAAAAACAACACAAAACGAAGAGGTTATCCAAGAACAGCCAGGAGAGGTCGTCTACCTGAAACTTCATTTTGTAGCTGGTGATACAGTGAGTACTGAGTTGGAAGACTTCTAGTTGTGATAGTCTGTCATTTAACTCTGTTATTTCGTGTGGATACGTACTAGTTTGTCACAGACATTTCTGTGTCCGCTGCCACGAGAAATGTATCAACCTGTACTTACCTTGCCTCGGGCGTAGTAGCTGACGTAAGAGGCTAAGTAGACAGTGGCACGTAGAGGCGTTCCCCCACCTGTTGATTATTTCACGTGCAACGTGCGTTTCTTCAGATACACAGCTGTATGAGAAGCCTGCAGCACCAAACACTGTAATTCATAACCTGCTTTGGATGCTCGTGTTACTGTGATACTGCGTTTCAGAACTTGATGGGTAGTGTTTGCCAGGACTTTGGAAAATTTACGAAACTGTGGTGGTAACTCGAAATCTACCAATATTAAACAGACCATAAAGAGTAAGTATGTTAGAACACTAAAAACGATGAATTATGTTTTATAAACACGCGACAATTACCGACATGTATATTGTACACATCACTGAAATAGACACCTTAACCAGAACTTGCAGGGTAATGAAGTTATATAAAAACGTTTCATTATTGTTTGTAATGTTATATAGACCATATGATTTATATCTATCCACTGATAATATTATTAACAATAACGAAACTCATTTGTTTTGTAACTTTATCACTCTGATATATATATATATACGATATGGTCTATATAACATTACCGGTAGATATATATAGACTATATGGTCTGTATAACATTACCGGTAGATATAGGCATAATGAATTTTATTACAATTAACAATGTCCTGTTTTATATGGTAAGATATAGATATAAATGATATTTGTAAAAGGTTACACTAACTTCTGTGTGAAGGTTCCCACTATTTTATACCACGAATGGTCGGAAGTTACGTCAATCACACTGACAAAGCATTAATTTGAATGAGTGACTTTTAGTTGTTTTAACTTGTACAGGACAGAGTGTATTATATTCACTGATAAGTGATGTCTTCTGGTGTAAGTAACTA
Source organism: Tachypleus tridentatus (assembly GCF_004210375.1). Lineage (NCBI taxonomy): Eukaryota > Metazoa > Arthropoda > Merostomata > Xiphosura > Limulidae > Tachypleus > Tachypleus tridentatus. The sequence goes on from NC_134825.1 coordinate 172,156,468, forward strand.
ATGTTATTCTTATGACTTTGGCAGAGGCTGTCATTGACCTGGACTTTACCATGACCACCAGCAACCTTCATCTGGATGTTGATGTATGGCTGAAGCACTTGGAGTTGGACAGTTACTATAGTTTATTCAAGAATTACGCTGGAGTTGAGGTTTGTTCCCAGTCCCATAATGCTTTGTTGTTTCCTGAAGACGTGTTTGCTAATTATTATAATCTGTTTTACTATTGACAACTAAACATACATTAAAATCGTTAGAAGTCACTGTCTTTGTGGCAGTGTTGTCGTATCTTTGTTCTGACTTCACCTGTTGCTTAACTAATGACTGAACCAATTGTAAAACAGCAACTTCAAATCAGCTCAACGGTAAAGTTAATAATTTAAAAAAATGTGGCCTTACGTAGAAACGTAAGAACCAGACACAAGTGTTAGTTTCTCGAAAAACATTTCAAAACATCTTTGAATTATGACATCGTGTTATGGCTGAAGGAACAATGAAAACAAGATCTGTGTTATGTTCTACCGATAGTAACATGTTATCGTAGAAACTATACCTGATTTTTAATAAGTGAGCACATTTCACTACTATTCTTATGGTTAGCTTGCAATAATAAATTTTAATATTTTTTTATATTCTGAAAGTAATTGAGTCTTGGCCACCACTAGCCGTTTTAAGCAAGGCTTAACAGCACATTCCAGAAGTGAATAGTTTAGTCATACGTAACTCTGTTTGTATGGAGACAATTACCTTGTCTGGTTTGTGGCTTTATACGTGCAGCAGAACTTTGAGCTTGTTGAAGTTGTTAGTTCGAAACTAGAAACAGCAATAGTGCAAGAGAAACCTGTTTATCATCTCTTCCCGGGAAATAAAGTAACATTTAATATACGAACTAATTTCCCTCCTGATGTCCTAAATTCTGGAAAACAAAGTAAAAAAAAAAAAATCTTACGCGTTAAAAACACTTCGTAAAGTTATTCGACTTTGGCGAAGGTCGAAAGCTGTAGGAAATGACGTCAGAGTAAAAAAAAATTACGTTGTATCACGGTTGTTAAACAAGTAGTAATGGCGCAATTACAGAGACGGTTAAAAGTTGGTTTTTGACAATGAAATGTTAAATGTTTTACCAAAGTGCCAGTTGTGATTTTGATTTATTTTAATCATGAGTGGGGTAAGTTGGTATTATACACGAATAAAAAATTAAAATATTAAAAAGTGAACGGGTTATGGGAAAAAAAAACAAAATAATTATTTTCATTTCATAATTACATCGATTGTTTTTTATTAAGCGCAAAGCTGTACAATGCCCACTAGGTTAATTGAACCCCAATTTTTTAGCGTCTAGACAGACTTTTGGACTTTCCGCTGAGCCATTGAGGGGGGGGGACTCCTAAAGCAATATGTAAGTAATTCAATCGAATTCAGTCTTTTCCTAAATGTAATTCACAAAATATCTGACGAAGATACTGTTATTATTGAAATTCTCTGAATTAATTACTATAACAAAAGAAACAATATGCTTGGGTTTCACGACAGCGATCGAAACATAGAAGTCACGTAATTTCTTTTCATTGTCATACTTAGTTTAATAAACTCCCTGTAGGAGATGCTGCTGCTGTCCGAGAGAGACCTGAAAGACTTGGGGATCAAGAATGGGTCACATCGAGCCATCATTGCCACATCGTTGGTCATACTCCGAGACAAATACGAAAAGGGTGAATTATATATATATATATACTGACCACTTCTTTTGCTTGACATATTGTCTTAGGTCACACTTGTTAAACTTAATTTTCGTTTGTAGATTTTATTTAAGTGAAAATATTTTGTGATTTTGTTTGAGTCACTTCAGCTCTTGTTTTTACATACTTCAAGTTAAAGGGTCATTTAGTACAATTTTGACACTTATAACATTTATTGATAAAATAAACCCTTATCTCTATATTTAGTAGCAATAAGCTAACAATATCGTGTGTAGCTGGCTGCTATAGTCAATTGTTATATGTATGTTTGTTGGCTGCTGAGTGGGGAGTTGTATCTATATTTGCTGACTGTTTCACTGAATAGTTGTAACTACATTTGCTTGATGTTTGACTGAACTGTTGTAACTGCATTTACTGCTTGTTACATTTCTTTCGTTCATCTATTTCTAATGCCCATTATATTGAAATCTTTTATCTATGGGTATTGATCATTAAGTTTAACTGCAATATCTATACTTACTGGAACTCGATTCTTGTACTTATGTTTAGTGACTATTAAATATAATTATATATATGTATTATATACCTTATTCTTGTAGTATTTATGTTTAGTAACTATTAGATTTAATTATTGTTATGTATACGTCTATGTTTACTATTAGATTTAATTATTTTATATGTCTTATATTTCATTCTTGCATTTGTTTAATCATGCGTGCCATTTTTCCGCTGAAACGCGGATTTCCGCGGTTTTCAAACGGCCAACGATCACCCACGAGATTCGTGTATATTTGAGGAGAAAATATGAGCGATTTGGGGGCCGGGTAGGTGGTTTTTGAGGAGAAATCATATTTTTCAATGTTTATTGCAGAAAAAAAAAAAAATCTGACCGCCATCTTGGAGGCAGTCTCGTTTCGTCTCGTTGCAGGTCTCGTGGTCTGGTATCGTGTGCATACCAGACGATAAAATATTCTCTACGCTCCAAAGAAACAGCGATTGAAATGTTTAAAAGGAAAGATGTTCATTTTGATCCTGTAGACAAGAGAATGTGTAAGGACATTAGATCAGCAGCTTCAAAGTATACCTCAAAGCTGAGGGAGAATCAGAAGAAAAGGGCAGAAAGGCTTGAGGCCTATGGTTCTGTGAAATCTGGCCCAGCCACCTTGGCTAAAGAAAAAGTCCAGAAAGCTGCCCATTCAGAGAAGGAGAGACAAAAAGCTCGGAAGAGAGCACTGGAAACCCTTGTCTTCAAAAAGAGGAAAGTAGCCAAGATTGATTAAAGGAAATTAAGTGATTTGAAATTTGACTGTAATTTATGTAGCAGAGCAGAAGTTGATATCAGTGACTGAAAAACATTTTATTATTATCTGCAGCATACAGTTCCAGTGGTTTATTTTAAAGCATATCATTAATTTTATTTTGAAACAATGTCAAATCTTTCCTTGATTTGCTGTTTCAGTTTGTATTGTGAAAGAATGAAAAATATACTGATATTGAGGTACCAGTAATTTACTGACAAGATTGTATAGATGAACAATTTGAACTGTAGGTCGTCGTGATTGGTCAAAAGAGTAATTTTATGTGATTTGAAAATTGTATGGAATATATGCAGCAGAGAAGTAGTTATTGGCAATGACTGTAAAACATTTAATTGGCAGCATACCAGTAGTTGATGATGATGATGTTATTGATGACAAAAAGGATAATAATGAAATGATTTGTATTTGAAATATTTACTGAGTTATTTTGGCTTTATTAACTCATATTACTAATATATTTTGATTTAGAAAAACATTAAACTGAATAAATAGCAAATAAACAATCTTAAATTTCATTTATTTACTTTTTTTTTTATTTGTTAATTTTAGATATTTTGATATATCTTCTAAAAAATGAATGCAAATTAAAAGAATAAATTAATCTGCTAAAAACTGTAAATGAAAGTTATAGTTTTTATTAGTTTGATTTAGTCTTTTAATTTCCTTTTGTTATTTTATATGATATATATTGTGTACTTTTCCAACATTGCAATGTCAAAAAACATAAAGAAATTATGTCCCAGATTGCACCAAATCACACCAAATAGCATCCATTTTTTTAAAATTTCCCGGGGGTGGGGCATGCCCCCGGACCCGCCTAGTCAGGCGCGGCTGCGCCGCGCTGTGGCGCCAGGCTATATACCTTTTCCTCTTTTTTTTCATAAATGTCATTGGCATGCCTGTTAATGCACTTTAGATTCGATGGTCGCACCTGTCTTTGTTATATTATTATTGCATCTATGTTTAGTTACCAACAGATTTTGTTTGAATATGTGTCTAGTATTTAATGGGTTTAGGTTTTGTGTTTATGTTAAGTTGCTGTTAGGCTCAACTTTTATATTTATGTTCAGTCGCTGTTAGGCTTAGTTCTTGTATTCATGTTTGCTGGATATGTTAAAGAATATTTGTTATAGTTGTGAATTGTCGTATATTTATTGTTGTGCTGTACTTTCAGTAGTACCAAAACGTGATTGAGAGTTTATAGTAAACAGGTTGTTGGTTTAGATTGTTTTTATTTAATGCTAACATGGAAACTAATTAAGCAACAGTCTTGCGTGTATTTCTAGCCACATTGAGACATATCTGCTATCTAACAGGTTGAGCCTAATATAAAAAAAACGAATGAATGTACATGTATATGTTTTCTCAAATACACAGCTTACTAAGTTGTATAGCGTTGTTTATGAAAAAAGTGTTTAGGTTTTAGTAATGTTTTCTTTAACACGTTTGTAATTTCAGATTTGATAAAGATACTGTAGTGTTTGTTACTGGTTAATGAACCAGAGCTGTAATCCGTTTTACAGAAAATGTTTTCTTAAACCTTAACTTTTCGCTTAACCCTCGAAAATATCATATTTCTCCGAACGTAAGTTTCAGTTTATATTTGAAACTTGAAAGAGCTTTTAAGCAAGTTATTCAAATATGATAATAAAATGATGGTTTCTAGGTCATCAAAATAAATCTGGGCTGAAAAATAGTATCAGAAAAAGTCGCTCGTGTGACAGCAGTCCGAGAGAAAGTTGGACTTCAAGAGGACGTCAGAATAGAGCTTCATGGAATTCAATGAAAGAGAGTAACCAAACTGGGAATCATCCTCTTTCTTCACCAATCAGAACTTCATCAGGTGCAGAAGTGTTTGATGAAGACAATCAGAAAGCTTGTAACATTGCTTCTTTACACAGAAAATCATCTTTTCCATGTAGCCACGTTATCGGACATAACACTAGCGCAACCGACAGTAACACGTCAACCTTACAAAAGAAATCTTCTGGTAGAACAACTGGACAAGATCAAAAGTCATTTTCTAATAACGCCCTTTCCTTGCTTAATAACTCAGATGATGTGGGTCATCAACAGGATCAGTGTAGTACTGGTCTCCCTCCTCTACCTGTTAAAACATCTGCAATCTTAGAGAAAGTAGAAGCCAATTCCAAGATACCTTTGGATAACGTACCTTCTCTAGCTAGAAGATCTCTGGTTAGCAAACATTGTCAGCAACAACAGTTAAACTATATAAATAGTTCTTTACAAAGAGAGTCTCTTATAAACGTAAATAAGAAAACCACTGAAGATGAACAACAAGCAATTTATATAAACTCTATAGGGCCATCTTCTGACGCCATGAAGACAAAAGACGATAAGACTTCTGTCAAGGTTCAAACAAGTGACCAGATCAACAAAAATGATCAGGTTAAGAACGGTACTGATACAAAGGTAAACGGATTTGAAATTTACACTAAAAGTGGGTCAGAAAACGCATCAATTGTCTTGGAACTTTCATCTGAAAACTATAATAACCAGAAAATTCCTCTCAGAGCTTCACAGCAGTCGGGGAGGTATGTATGTTTTCATTAATATTGTGGGATAGCTTACGTATAGAATTATTTAGTATTAGAGTTCAGGAAAAGTAAATAATTGTCAAAATTCGAGGTTCAAACCCTGTAGCGTAAATAGCGTAGACAGTAGCCTTAAATTAAAACAAGTAAAGACTTAACACTGTAACTTTGTTACGTACGCAACCAACTTTACGTATTACGTATGATTACGAGTAAGTAAGTGTTATAAGGTTCTCAGTTGCGTTACGCACTGACATTTTATGTTAAGCTATATTAAAGTAAGTGTTATAAGGTTCTCAGTTGCGTTACGCACCGACATTTTATGTTAAGCTATATTAAAATTTAAATTCATAAAACTGTACCAATTCATTATTTATTTACTATGGAACTATGGGTATTATTCGCGTCACACACAAAAAAAAAAATCGCGCTCCACACTTTGAGACAGTGGGTGCGTTATAAGAGTGTCAGTCAAATCAGTGCTCAGTTAGACTAGTTTGTGAATGCTTTTGTTGAAACGCTGCCTCCCTCTTGTTTATTTTGTTTGTTTGTTTGTTTTGAATTTCGCACAAAGCTACTCGAGGGTTATCTGTGCTAGTCGTCCCTAATTTAGCAGTGTAAGACTAGAGGGAAGGCAGCTAGTCATCACCACCCACCGCCAACTCTTGGGCTACTCTTTTACCAGCGAAAACTGGGATCGATCGTAACGTTATAACGCCCTCATGGCTGAAAGACCAAGTATGTTTGGTGTGACGGGGACTCGAACCCGCGACCCACCTGGCCATGCCGGGCATTTTATCAATTTAAAACTAGGGTTGACTGATGCTCCTGTATAGCTTTCCGTGAATATCCAAAATAATCAACTATCTATAATAAAGACAAATGTAACTTTATTTCACCTTCATGATATACGGTGTATTAGAAAGTTATGTGACGTATTACGACCTTAAAACGCGACAGGACTATCAAAGTTACGAACCTAAGGGTTGGTGGTGGATGAAGGGCACGTGTACGCATTTATTTGTATAACGCATGCGCAGCCACCTAATATGTAATTAAGAAACATGGCGACAGTGAAGGCGATGTGCTTCCTGCGACCACTAGAGATGAAATATCTTATTGTAGAGCGTTCGGAAAAGGTGCATAAGTTAAGAATAGTAAAAGAGAAGAGACACCTATAGTTACAGATGTCAGTGAGTGTTGTACAAGAGAGAAGCCGATTCCTTGACCGCCACGGTTACAAAACATCGCCCCTCTGACGTCATGTGAAGAATATCGTCTGAAAGACAAAAATGAATGAGCTGGAGATACAATGTGAACGGATTAAGGGTGCAATAGATACTGTGATGACCGATATGCTGACCAACAGGTGGATGGACATCGAATGTCGACTTGTCTGTCATCTCGAGGGCCACGTAAGGAGTGCAGATAGAAACGTAGTGATGTAAAACAGTGTATGTTAGAAGAATAAAAAACAAACAAACTGCATATAGTAGGACAGTGATACGTTCACGTATTTACAACGCCAAAGTCCAGAGTTTGATTCCACGTGATGGATAGATTAGATGGCCAAATGTGCCTTTACTCTAAAAAAACAAACAAATAAGTTATCGAGCACAAACCACCAGTTTGTTACAGTTACTGTCTTGTCGAGGTTTAAGTCTTTAATATGTCACACAATTTCGGACACTGTATGAAAAAAAACAGAAGAGGAAAGTAGCCTAGCATAGCAAGGGCGCTTTACTCGCAATATGAAAATCGCGACTTTGAATCCTTGTTCACCAAAACACTCTCAGCCTTTTAACTGTGGGGGCGTTATATGTTCGGTCAATCCCACTATTCGTTGGTGAAAGCGTAGCCCTAGTATTGGCTGTGGGTAGTGATGACTAGCTGCCTTCCTTTCCTATAGGCTTTTACCGCTAAATTAGGGATGGATAGTACAGATATCCCTCGTGTAGCTTTGCGCGAAATCGAACACAACAAACAAGCAATTTACGTACAAGGGTTAAATATGAAATGTTATTACACTCGTTGGGAGCCTTAACTCCTGCTACATTTTGACCAATTGTTAGTTTGTTGTTATTTCAATACTTTTCTCAGGAGAAATTTCGTGGCCGAGTTTGTTTGTTTGTTTTTTTCCATTGGGTCAACATTTATTTACATACTTTTAAAAAAAAATTATTCCCTTAAAGGTTTTGATAACATAAAACACACCTGAGGTTCTAAATAGATTTTTGTTGTCGGTCAGCCTGTTACTAAATTAATGCTTGGAGGTTAATTTAACTTCAAAGAAAACGTTCTCAAAAGACACTGATTTGTTATATAACTATCATTCTAAGAAGCACTTTTTTTCAGTTATTAAGTTCTTTTCAATAGAAACCCACAATATACCGGGTTTCAATACCCATGGTTGGCAGAGCACACATAACCAGTTGTGCAGCTTTGCGCTTACCTATAAAAAAACATTGGAAACCCGCAGTACAATGTCAATATATTTAGTTTACTTTCTGTTAAGCACAAGGCTACACAGTAGGTTATGCTATACCAACCATGGGTATCGAAACCGAGTTTAGGACATCAATGAAACGTGTGCTAAAGATCTTTAATGGTCTCAATGTGATGTCACACAAACTACTGGTTAACAAAGACATTTCCTACAGTGATGTCACACAAACTATTGGTTAACAAAGACATTTCCTGCAGTGATGTCAGACAAACTTCCGGTTAACAAATACATTTCCTACAGTGATGTCACACAAACTACCAGTTAACAAAGACATTTCCTACAGTGATGTCACACAAACTATTGGTTAACAAAGACATTTCCTACAGTGATGTCACACAAGCTATTGGTTAACAAAGACATTTCCTACAGTGATGTCACACAAACTATTGGTTAACAAAGACATTTCCTACAGTGATGTCACACAAGCTATTGGTTAACAAAGACATTTCCTACAAAGATGTCACACAAACTACCGGTTAACAAAGACATTTCCCACTGTAATGTCACACAAACTACCGATTAACAAAGACATTTCCCACTGTAATGTCACACAAACTACTGGTTAACAAATACATTTCCTACAATGATGTCACACAAACAACCGGGTTAACAAATACATTTCCTACAGTGATGTCACACAAACTACCGGTTAACAAAGACATTTCCTACAGTGATGTCACACAAACTGTTGGTTAACAAAGACATTTCCTACAATGATGTCACACAAGCTATTGGTTAACAAAGACATTTCCTACAAAGATGTCACACAAACTACCGACTAACAGAGACATTTCCTACAGTGATATCACATAATTTACCGGTTAACAAAAACATTTCCTACAGTGATGTCACACAAACTATTGGTTAACAAAGACATTTCCTACAGTGATGTCACACAAACTACCGGTTAACAAATACATTTCCTACTGTGATGTCACACAAACTACCGGTTAACAAAGACATTTCCCACTGTAATGTCACACAAACTACTGGTTAACAAAGATATTTCCAACTGCGATGTCACACAAACAACTACCGGTTAACAGAGACATTCCCTACAATAATGTCACACAAACTACCGACTAACAGAGACATTTCCTACAGTGATGTCACACAAACTATTGGTTAACAAAACATTTCCTACAGTGATGTCACACAAGCTATTGGTTAACAAAGACATTTCCTACAGTGATGTCACACAAACTATTGGTTAACAAAGACATTTCCTACAGTGATGTCACACAAGCTATTGGTTAACAAAGACATTTCCTACAGTGATGTCACACAAGCTATTGGTTAACAAAGACATTTCCTACAATGATGTCACACAACCTACCGGTTAACAAATACATTTCCTACAGTGATGTCACACAAACTATTGGTTAACAAAGACATTTCCTACAGTGATGTCACACAAACTATTGGTTAACAAAGACATTTCCTACAATGATGTCACACAAACAACCGGGTTAACAAATACATTTCCTACAGTGATGTCACACAAACTATTGGTTAACAAAGACATTTCCTACAGTGATGTCACACAAACTATTGGTTAACAAAGACATTTCCTACAATGATGTCACAGAAACTACTTGCTAACAGAGACATTTCCCACCGTGATGTCACACAAACTACTGATTAACAGACTTGGTTCTTTGTCATTGCCAGTCATTTCATGTTTTCAACAAACACTGAAACTGCAGTTTGTTCGTATCTGTGACCTACATTTTATTCATAATTATATGTAATCTGATAGCACCTGCTATACGTTAAAGTCTGGTGTAATAAACATTAGCAGGTGACGCATGTTTATGCTATTCAATATAAACAGAATTTTACTATTGGTATTAAAACAAGAATTAATCTTACTGCTTCATTCTCTTGTTAATTAAATGTTTTTGTATATATATATATACACGTACATATATATATATTGCAGAAGCCCTCTAGCGACAACCTTGACAAAAGAAAATAAGTCTATCGTCTGCTCCAGCTGTCCCGGAATATTATCGGTAAGCCGTTACTATTAGAGTAAGGTTATGATATGTAGAATGTGTGGAGTTTTTTCTGCGTTTTATTTTACGAACTAACTACTGAAAGCATGTGAAAATCCCCTAAAGCATGTTTATGTAGTCGAATCGTATGTTGAAATTTCGTATCCCTCTATTTCCTTCCTTTAAATTACTACTTAGGAATGTTGAATAGTGGTAATGGTGGGTGTTAGTCCGAATCAATAATATAATACAAGAAATGAATATAACATTATTTTAAAAAACAAACCTAAATTAATTTTTAAAATAAACTTCGAAATATTGTACCATGTTACAGTATCGAACATATTTCTCTCGCAATTACTATAATAATGCAAATTAAACACGAGCCTTAGAATAACCCTTTTGTTACATTCACATACATAGTATTATTACCTAGTACAAACGCACGTATTATGGGAACACATATTCTTATGATCATTCAGACTAAACACACACGAGTTATCGTAACACATGATTATTCAGATTAAACACACGAGTTATAGTAACACATGGTTATTTAGATTAAACACATACGTCATCGTAACACATGATCACGAGTTTACACACGAGTTATAGTAACGCATGATCATACAACTTAAACCTACGAACTATCGTAACACATGGTCATTTTGATTAAACACACGAGCGATAGTAATGATTATCTGTATTAAACACACGTGGTACAATAACACATGATCATGCGCAGGTGTGTCGAAACCGAGGGCGCAGTACAAACCCTACGTTGATATATTTGAGTGTATAATATTATCTGCACGTGTAGCCAGACGTCCCAACTTTGCGACTCCTTCCTGTACCATTGATTCACAAATACCCAGTTCAAACACAAGTGTTATCGTAGCTGTTTCTTTCTTAGATAGCAAGAGATATTTGTAAATTTCTACATTCACAAATTAACGTAATGAATTGTGACCTAATTCTCCACCATCGTGAGGAAATACAAAATTATTGGTTAAAGTCCTGTCTTCACGAGACATTTCTTCCTCTCACGTTCTTTGCAACAGTTTGTAAAAGTGCCGTCGTTAAAACACATTGATGTTTGAATATTTAAACGCGCTAAAAGAAGACAGTGAAACGAAATAACTAAATTAGGATCGAATCAGTTCTCCATGGAAAAGGAAGTTGTAGCAGTGTAGGATACGGTTTAAGACTGGAAGGGAAGTTGTAGAAGTGTAGGATACGGTTTAAGACTGGAAGGGTTAAACTACGTGTTGTTTCACCAGTCTGTGAAATGACGTAAAATATATAATCATAGTAAGAACAACAACTAAATCAACATTTTTTAAAACTATTGGAAGTATATATAATATAATTACAAATAAAAACGTAATACTATGACAGTATATATACTAGAATTACAAATAAAAACGTAATAGTATTACAGTATATTTAATACAATCACAAATAAAAACATATTAGAAAACATATGCCCAACTCCTCCCGGTTACACAGTGGTAAACTTAAAATATCACGGCTATATTATTTGAGGTTCGATACCTGAAGGGTTAACCGATTTCGTAGCTTTGTGCTTAATCTAAACGAACGCGTTTTGTTTCTAATTGCTACATATAATACATTCAGGGTGTCAATATGACATTGAAAACAATGAAACCCTGAGAAAACAATGTCAAAACTAGTGTTAGGAAACAATGACAGTTACATACGAAAGGTGAAAACTATTAGCAGTCTTTTAACGTTCAAAGCTGAAACAAAAACAAGAGAAAATATTCATGGGTATAAAACAGGTATCAATGAGTCACATCGTAGGTGTAATTACCGAGACCTGATATGTTATACCCTACGTGTAAGTTTAATGTCAACTTTACCAGGTGTCCGTTCTCAGTTCATAAGATGTTAAGTCTATCAAAAGATTAATCAGACTAAAAGTAAAATATGCAGTATTCATAGTCAAGTAGAAGTTAACTGTGTTTATTAGGTGTTAATTTTACTTGTATCTAATTTAATATTAGAGCCGTTAGACCAGGGCAAAATCTGGACAAGCTAGTCAATGATTGCTTCAATATATATAATGCATTGTGTTCTTTCGAGGCTTAAACTTAGAAAACGCATACGATGAGGACTATCTGCGCTAGCCGTCCCTAATTTAGCAGGGAAAGACTAGAACAAAGGCAGCTAGTCATCACCACCCACCGCCAACTCTTGAGCTACTCTTTTACCAACGAATAGTTGGACTGACCATCACATTATAACGCCCCCACGACTGAAAGGGCGAGCAAGTTTGGTGTGACGGGGGATTCGAACCCGCGACCATCGGATAACGAGTCGAATGTCTTAACCATCTGGCTATACCAGGCCAATAGTATCGATACAAAAGATAGTGATAGAACAAAACATAATTATGTGAGATTGTTTTTAAAATATTTGCGTAATGGAAAGTACATGTCCGATATTCATTTACTGGTTCATTCATGTACTTCTCTAATTTACCAGCAGAGGGATAATATAAACAAAAATAAACTGAGAAAAAAAGTTTGCATAGATAGTAAAATATATTTTTAAAAATTGTTAATCATTTAAATAAATAGGAAATGGAAAAAAAATACTATAAATCTATTTTGAAGCGACAACGTTTCGGTCCAAGACCCTTCCTCGGGTAGTGTCTAAATTGCTACCGAGATTGCGCGTGTTTTGTTTTTCTTATAGTGAAGCCACATGGGTCTATCTGCTGTGTCCACCGAGCGTTGTAAATCCAAAGGCTCACCACTGTTCCACCAGGGGATTATTACTGTCAAGAAACGAAGTCAAAAGACTATAATAGAATAAAGAAATGGATCACGTGCTCATTAATTTTTCTAAAAATATTGTTGCGAAAACAAAACCATTAATATTGCTGTAATGTTGTTTTTTGTTTGTTTTTTTTGTTGACGAGATATATTAGATTATTTGGTGAAAAGAATTCAAGGTACAACCTACGTCAAAAGTTAGTTTATTTCCTTCTTGACAAACTGCCTTCACTTAGGCCATACTTACAATCAATACTAACTGCACTAGACTAACGTAAGGAATAAACTTACTTGTATCACTTCAAAACTGAAACAAGAAAAAAAACTGATTGATTTGCTCTACTGGCTAGAAACGATTTTATTATATTAAAACAACTTTACGATCTTCACAACTATTTCATATTTATAATATACCCTCAAATGTATTAGAAACACTGACGTCAAATCTGCTAGAATTTTCTAGGCGTATTCGATCTAAACGTCAGCAGTACGACCCGCAGCTCCCTCTTCCTAACAAACAAATTACAATATTAAAAATATAGCTTACAACAGGTAAATGGTATAATCTCACTTACTAAATATTTTGTGAAAATAAAGCAAAATAATAACGAAGTTTCAGTGGAATTTAATGGACAAGATTTCAGTTGACCGTTACAAAATAAAAATACTTATAAATTGGAACACAGTGCGAATCGCAACACACTGTAACATGATGTACCAACCAACACAGTGATTTTCGTACGTGTCATGATGTTTTCACGTCTTGTAAAGGATTACAAGTCGTGTAAAAAATATGATATACAAAACACTTTTTATGATAATTAAAACTGTTAATAGATTAAAAAAGTACAGATTTAAAAGATATATTGAATACATTTTTAGATGTCAGAAAGCTATTCAGATGAAAATAATTCACAGGAGTCAAACACAGAACACGAACTTATCTTTGTGACGTTGATTTATGCAAAGGTGCGAGATAAGAATAAAGAGGGCGTCATAACTTCATTTACTCAATTAACGAACCAATCGTATATTCAATCAGGTGTGTAATGTAGAAGATGCTGTGTGTTATTACTACAACCACAATGAGATGATAGGTATCTGTATTCATTATTCCCACGTAGTAGCAGTCTTTGTTTTCTATATCTCCAATATTCCTTCAGCACAAAACCCTTTGTTCTCTGAAAACGCGCCCATAAAATGGTATCTCGGAAACAAACGAAAATTTAAAAAATTATAACAGGTGAGAGGTAAGCTGACAATTATTTTGGTAAACTTATAGTCCACCCTATACATCAAGACACGAAAATATGTGGTAGGCGGATAAAAAATCTGCTACGTGGGTGGTTGTGTCTTGAACAATGGTAGGAGTGATATAGTTCTCACCGAGGGGTCGTTTATTTATTGCATTTTCCTGTTTTCTAAACTGGTAAAAATGACTGCTGTATTTACGAAGTGTACTCACGTTCGTTGTTATAAATATGATAGAATTACTTTGAAAAGTGCTTTATGTGGCTTACAAAAGATGTTGTTGTAAATCTTAACAGACTTTCTAGCGCTCGTTTTTTTTAATTGTGTAAAACAGTGATTTAAACATATGAAATAAATTTATGTTCCTTCGTTTGGACAAACCATCCAGCCCATTTGAAAAACTAAGTAGGATGACATCTTTTTTTTTTTAGATAGTCAGGTCCATTAGATTTACAGTGGAATAATGTACATATGTCCAGAAATATTTTTAGAAACTGATTCGTGGTTTTTCGTTACAGAAATTCGACGAGAATTTTGTAAGTCATCCACGTTTCTCAGTTAAACCTTTACGGAAAAAAATACACATTTTACGTTAATAATTATTAACGTTTATGTAAGGTTTTAGGCTACTAAAAATTGCTGGGATAAATAAAAAGGGAGAGCCAAGCCTATAATGAAAAGAGTAGTTTCCGTACCAGTTGTAAATTTCTTTTAGTTACTTCAGTGTTTTGCCATCAAAGAATTATTTCTGTGTGAACAAATTAGTTTATAAAAAAGGGTAATAAACCCTGTGAAAACTTATATAATGTCGGAAAATATAAAAATTTAAAAAAGCGAAGCAATAATAAACTATTGTTCTGTGTACGTTTAAAAAATGTAAATGTTCAACTCTTTGTTTTTGAAGATTTATAATATGAAATCACAAGTTTCTTTCTTTAACCTGTTCAGTGCCGTAGACGAGGTAACTCATCCAAGCCGATCGGTAACACAGTGCCACGGACGAGTTAATTCGTTCTCAATAATACCTAACTTCAACGTTAGATATCAGAGCCATACATGCATTTGACCTACTTACAAATTGTTTCACTTTCGATCCAAGATGGCGTCACGAAAAAAGTTATAAAATGAAGAAGCATTAGAATTGTATTGTAGCAGCTGAAATACTTGGCAGTCAACAGGTTAAAATTCAAATTTTCAACTTTATTATTATATATATATATATATGTATTGAAATGTATAATATGTGTTCAACCATAAGTAGTATGCGATTTTCTTTCAACAAATAGACTTTAAGAACTATAGGTAACAAAAACGTAGCCAAGGGAAGTCCGGTCCCCCTGAAAAAAATCTAGGCATAGTGAACACATATTATTTTTCATATTTGATATATATTAAGTTCATTTTCTATTGCTGGTACAAGTTTTATAAAACTTTTATTACGAAAATTTCTCAAACTGCCAATAGTTTTCACCCCACGTACCTTAACTGACGAGTCCTCATATTTCCCGATAGTTCACTTGGGCAGTGAATATTGGAAGACAAATGATAGATATGAAATAATGCTATTTTCACGCCTATAATTTTAAATTCGAAACGGGCAAGTTAGAGGCATGTAAAGAAAACAAATAAATTGTAATTCAGGTGATTTTTATCACATATTTTAGGTTTAACGCCATCTTTTGGCGTTTAAACCAAAATTTTTGTTTATTAAATATATCTATTGACAAAAAAAATCTTTGTATATTGTAGATTTTTGTCACTATTTATGAACCAGTAAAAGTGGTATAAGTGAAAATAATTTCGATTTTTACTTATGTTATTCTCCTAATAAGTCACATTTTACTGTTTTGTAAGAGGCTTATATTATCAGTTGTTATGTATTGACAAAAACATTCGTCACTAAACTGTTAAATAGTATTTGTATGGATAATTTGAGCGAAGTAATTTGTGTACAATTACCAAAATCTTTGTAAAGTTCTCTCTAGCCTCAGTTCACCAGCAACTACACGGGTCTGCGATGGTTTTATTATCTTGAAATTCTTACATGTTCTGAGATAATTCCTGAACGCTGAATTCGAAAATAATATCCACTTTCCTCCATCACGTACAGATTTCTCACAAAAAGTCATGTGTACGTTTACATAAGTGACTCATTTTCATTGAAATCGCATCACTTTTTGTTACGTATAAAATCTTGACAACAACTGGTCATTGATTTATCTAGACCAACCGCGACGTGAGGCTCTTATCAGTCAATCCAGAACACACATATAATAATGAAAAATGTTCATTTTGGCAAACGAAATAATAATTTGATCTAAGTAAGAATTTGTTTTATTTTAGATTTGTAAAAAAAACAACCAAAAAACTTAAGTGGTAGAAAAAAAATTATTTTCCAAATCTGCACAGTTGAATTATTAAAAACCTGTTCTAAAACCAAAACGACTTTTACGAAATTTAAATTCGTAGGCCTGTGTTATCAATACCGCAGCGAATTAGATGGACAGGAACTAACAATAAGCTGGAGAAATAAGGCACGCACTAATTGTATGTAGGTATGTGTAACACCGAATACAAGTTACAATAAAATAAAGCTTACTAGTTATTAGAATGCACGGCTTCATTAGTTGAGTGAAATCGTCTGTACAGAAAAATAAACCTTGGAGACTTTGTTAACTGTACTTCGCTTGTTAACCATATCTTTCAAGCTAAGCTCAGTTGAAAACTTTAGAAACTTGATAATACATTTGATAGAAAAACGACCCAAGAGAACGACCACTCTTTTAACGACCTTCTTTGTGTTTTCTTTTTATAATAATTTTGCAGCTTTCGAAACATGGCATTTCGTATATGAGATTTTAAGTGCTGTGTAATGTATCTTGCTTTATGTTTGAATTTATTCGCACCTGTTACAATGTGTAGCTACGAAATTATAATGTTTGTGTGTGTGTGAGGTTAGATTTCAATAATTTAAATACATATTGTTAATATCATAGTAACGGTCATCTCTGATAAATCTATAATTGTTAAGAAAGTACAAGTTCTGATGAAATGAATTAAAGTTTTGTAACAAGCATATATGTATATTTAAATACATATATATATATATATGGCTTTGTTACGCCAATGCATTAATATTAACTTGCTAAGTAACTTAATTGTCTAAAAACTGAATTAGTCCAAATCTTATGGCCAGGTGGTTAAGGCACTCCACTCTAAATCCGAGGGTCGTGGGTTCGAATCCCCGTCACACCAAACATGCTCGCTTTTTCAGCCGTGAGGGCGTTATAATGTGACGGTCAATTCCACTATTCATTGGTAAAAGAGTAACTCAAGAGTTGGCGGTGGATGGTGATGACTAATTACCTTCCCTCTAGTCTTACACCGCTAAATTAGGGGCGGCTAGCGCAGATATCCCTCGAGTAGCTTTGTGCAAAATTCAAAACTAAGTTCAAAGCTTATTTGTACCCTCTTCAACAAACCTTTGAGTGATGTATTAACGACGTGTGTAGTTTTATATTTACTAAACTAAGAAACCTATTAATTAAGAGTCATTGATTATTTGTCGTCAATTACAATTACACGAGGATATAATTTAACTGAATAAATATGATTTCAAATAATTAATTCAATTTAGGGCTACCATTCTTCTTGAAAATTGACATTAGATTCAAACTTCACAATAAACTGTTAACAGAACAACACGAAGATTAACTTACGATATATGTGACAAATAAACTTGTGTAGCAACTTATTTACAGCTTAATAAGATTGTGTTTTTGTAATTCAATGAGAAACATAATATTAGTAAAATTAATATAGAATAAATGCAAGTAGAATATAAATAGATGGTAATTTTAAACTTGTACACAACGATTAGTATATGTGCATTTTAAAACTACAGGAAGGAAAAGCGTTCACTTAAAACTTTTGGGCAAATGATACGTCTTGTAGGATTAAAAAGAAAACTGAGTGCAGTTTTTCTTATTGAAATAACATATGAAATGACAAAGACTGATTGTACACTTACCACTAGACATGTTGGCCTTGATCCAAAGGATTGTGTTGACTGCACATTTTTAATTATTATCTTTAGGAAAATTATCGTTGAATTGTTTCAACAGAAATCGGTTACTTATCATTTAACGTTTAAAAGTGTTCACGTGCACAAGTTATGGCTAGTTTGCATTGTTGAATAAACTTTTGAACATTCGAAATAACATTAGGTAGGACTCATCAACGGTTAAGCCTAACACATACTAACGGAATCTGCGAGTATTTGAAATGCATAAACTTATGTTTGAGCTCGACCTTTGATTTCGTAAAGTTAAATTTTAAGAAACAGTAACAAATATTTTATTCGTTTTACTAATACAATTAAGTCTTATATGCCATAACGATAAATAATATATTTTAATTTCCTACAGAAAATTGGAGACGATGGCATAGGAGCCGTAAACCCCTACAAAGATACCAAGACATACCATAATACCATTATTGATAATTTACACAGCTACCCGTGGTACCATGGGGCTATTTCTCGTCAAAAGGCGGAGCAACTGGTCGTTAAAAATGGCGATTTTCTTATTCGAGATTGTAACTCTCGAGCTGGAAGCTACGTCTTAACAACTTGGTGGAATGGTCAGCCACTTCATTTTGTAATCGACAAGGTTGGTATACAGATTTCCAAGTGTGCTTTTTGTATGTTTGAATGTTAGGTAAGTAAATAAATAGACGATGATTACGAATTAAAACAGTTATTAAATATGCAAGCATGTATACTTGCAGTTGCAATTTTAAAATAACCCCGTAAATATTCCTACACAACTAAAAGTAAAAATAATGAAGATAAAAATATATAATAGTAAGTTAGCTCTTAATGATGTGGTTATAATCCTTATGTAATATGGTAATCATAGAACATGAAAAACTGCACCAGAAAAGATTGAAAGGTAAGGCTTAAAAATGCAATTATTCACAAAATCCAAATAGATATAATTATAGGCTACCTGAAAGTTTAACTTTCATGCGATACCTGAATATGGTAATTTTATAGGGGATTGGGAGGTATGACCCTCAGAAAATACAGTAATGGCTTCAAATTGAACAATTTCTGAAATATATTTGGTGAACTATGGATGGTAGTGTATGTCACCCTTAAACTAGTAAACAGGTGTTAACTTTACTCTATCAGGTTTAGATTTAGAGGAGTTGGAACATTCGTTTGTCCACCTACCAGTGGGGATATATGATTTTACTTGCAACAAAAAACGATCTCAAACTTCGTAAGTCAAAGCTACGATTACTTACTTTTTGCACTGGTTAGGCTTATTGTAGAGCAATGGATTTTGAAGTCGAAACGATCAGTTCGAATTCGTACGATACTCTCAAATATTTTCTACCCTTTAAACTGTAGATGCGTTGTAAGAGTCACAGTCAATCCATTAGCGTGGGAAATGGGGCACTGTAGAGTCCTTCTGGTCAGTAGTTCAAAATTTGGGATGCTTTTGTCATGAACACAGAAGTGTAAATGTAGATCGCTTGTTTGTGTCATCACGAAATACTTTGGTGTAGAGATGTTTTTGTATTTTACAGTTCAAACTGTGATTCATTATGATACGTTTTGTGGGATAATGAATATTAAGTCAGATTACCTTCACAGGTCGAAAATCTCCACAAGCTCTCATACAGATTTGCCGATGGAAACTACGATTCCATCTACGAGTTGGTAAGGAACCTGATGGAGACAAGGAAGCGTCTTTCTTTAGCTTCTGATGCAGTACTTACTCACCCAGTGACACGATCGTCGTGCCAAGGTTCTAGAGGAAATTTGGATTATTTCTCAAAAAACCATGGAAGCTCTAATGAAGTCCCTTGCTTACCTCCTAAGAAAACTCCTCTATGTAAACACGAAACTCCTTCTACTGATCTTCGCATTTGGCTAACATCAATTATGACGAAGGATCGACCTCCACAGCAGTTGCCAAACACACCCAGAGTCTACACAGCATTTCGAACAGTGAAGATGCTGAAATAATTCGGCGTGATTCTACAAATGGATGGAATAAATATGGCCCTAAAAGCAATCACTTACTTACTGAAACTGAGGACCTTGAGATTTCCCCTAAAATTTCTCCAAATACGTTTTCTACCCCAAACCAAGATTGTGAGCTAGTCAATAGAGACCATCCCCCTCCAAAACCTAGTCGCATTCCATCCATTAAATATGCTCAAAATCCAAGAAACATATCATCCAAAGTGCCATATGATTCTCTTGGGAAAGATATTACGATGACAGAAAAAAAATTTCAAACTTTACCATCTAAATCTACAACACTGTGTAAGTCAACAAACAATGTAACAAGTGTACTAAAGCATAATGCAAACCCAGAAGCTATGACTTCACAATTATTTCAGGAAACTGGAAAAAATATCCCCTCTCTACCTCCATTTCTTCCTGCAAAACTGACCAACAGTGATGGAGGTTACGTTAGGAAACTTTCCGTACCTGATAAGAATCCCACTTCCGTGTTCTGTCTCTCAACTTTCTCTACCGTTCTGTTGATTCCTGAGAATAAACCATTGGACAGTTTATCCAAGGTCAAAGTTTCAACCTTATTGAAGAATAATGAAGCTAAGACACTAGCTATTCATTTAACCAAAAATGATTTGGACGTACTTAAATACACTAATGATTACGATCTAGGATTAGGGGTCAGAAATGGCTTGGAGCTGTTAACCTTACCCCAAGGGGAACAACTGCGGATAGACCTCATAGAAAGGTAAGTATCTGAAGATTTTCTAAAGAAATCCTTTAATAATGATGACATAACTGTCATATAGCCATGTGATGATAATGTAACTAAACGTAAATATAGAAGTCAAATTAAACATTTTCATGATATATATATATATATATATACTTTTACAACACAGGTCCGAATGCTTAAAGTATCTGGTAGCAGTAACTATATTGACATCGGAAAGTTCCCTGGAGAGAGCTGAGCTGGTCAGTAAATGGATCGGAGTGGCGGTGGATTGTAAGACCTCCTTAGGAAATCTCTATGGCTTTTCAGGAATCATGAAAGGTCTTTCACTGCCTCAGGCACGTTTTGTTTCGTATATTATCTAATTATTTAATATTGAATATTATTTATTCGTTGTTTGACCCACTCAACTCACTGACAGAGAATGACCTCAGTGAAGGTTTAAATAAGTAAACTCGTCTATGGGAATTCCACGAATCATGAAAAGGTCACACAAAATTGACCTCTAAACTAATATAATGAATAAACTACAACTGAAGCAAGTGTTAGATTCACTTTTTCTAGTTTTATATATATGTCAGTTCCTATTTGAAAATATCTTGTTGTTAGTAAAGCCAATTCCCTACTGACCTCTGTAACACATTTCGTAACTGGTTTTCCGTTATGTTGTTGGCTTATAATAAGCCCTGCGGTTAAGATACTGTACGAGATATAGTTCACGGATTAAACACAGTTTATTCGGTGGTTCTAATTCAAACTATAAAATTACCATTTGTAAATATTTATGTAAATGTAAAAGATCTAAACGCTGTAAACTCAATAACAGCTGGTAGAGTCTGAAAAAGAATAAAACACGTTTTGTTCAAATAAAAATATATAGAACTGACTGAGTACGCGTCACAGTTAATTGTACTGGAAAACAATAGTAAAGTCCATAAAAAAATTAACAAACTAGTGCTTCCATCTAGTGTGTTTAATTATCGATAGCTTTTTTTTCCAATAATGTGTGAACATATCTCACAACACGCTTTTGGTTTTAGCTGGCGCTATCTGTTGAACATTTTATTAATTAGGATACATGAATAAATATATATTTTAAGAATATTGATTTTTTTTTTCAGATTTCCCGACTTCAAAATACTTGGTTAGTACTACGTCAAAATTTCACTGAGAACGCCGTCATTTATGAAAGCAAAATGCGTCCATTTTTGAAATCTCTTGAGATAAATCCTGAAACTGAAGTCTTAAACTCATGCATACCTTATATCATGTGCCTGATCTCTGTTCTACAGCGCCATCTAAAGGTGAGTAAGTTAACAGAGAGACCACCAGAAATAGAAACGAACTCTAAGGATGCACAACCAGTGACTAGTGTGATGTTGCCATGGGAATATACAACAGCAGACTACGGCCTTCAGATGCTGATGAATCATCTAGAGTTGGGCAGGATGGTTGCGAGGGAAATTGATACATATCAGAAGAAGTGTAAAACATACATGAATAACAAAAAATATGATGACCAGTTGCTGGATTTGTTTAGAACAGAATTCCATTTGAAGTTCCTCTGGGGCACTAAAGGGGCGAAAGCTCTTAGTGATGATAGGTATTCCAAACTCGAACAGGTTCTAAGTTTGCTTTCCCAAAATCGAGAAGCTAGTTAAACACACTGGACATGTGTTTGGTCAACATTTCTGTAAACCTGAAAGTCAAACTGGTGTGTAATGATACGATGGCTTGAAGACATGCCTAGTAAGCAACAGGAGTATTTAATATTTGCTCTAGAAACTTAAGCATAGATAGCCTCGGAACCGGAGTGGCCAAAAAGATTAAAATACAGTCTGCAGAGATGACAGCCTTTAGATTCATATACGGAGTTACTTATACAATTGACAATGATGATGTAAGGAAGAGTTTTGAAGTGGATTTATTGCTGGAATATATATATGCGGAGCAGCCGGTTGAAATACCATGAGCATGTCAAGTAGATGGATAAATAGATGTACCCGAAGAAACGTATAGAACGGATACCATTTGGAAGAAGGCCCATTAGAGGACCAATGATGTAATGGAGACAAAACATTAAACAAGCAGTTGAAAATAGATGAACAATTCTGGAAGAGGTTAAATTACTAGAATTACATCTGTACATAAAATAGTAGCGAGGTTTTGTTGAGTCATACAGCTGATGGGCGTTATGCTTAAGAAGGGGAGTAAAAAGTGTTAATAAGTTGTACAAAAGCAGGATCTTTACTTTTATTGTCGATATCACCTCTCATTTCCCCAGTAAATTAATTCAATGCATTGCAGTCATCAATATTATACAGTATAAAAAAGAAATATGCAAAAATGAAATTTGTCAGAACGTTATGCAGACGTTTTCTTCAATGTGTTTTTGAAAAGTTATTTTCAAAGTTCTCTGGAGCGTTTGATAAAGACGATTGGTTATAGTTAAGAGTTAGATGTTCTGATGCAATCAGTAAGTAAATATCTCTTGAACTTGGTGATGCATTTTGCTGTAAAAGGGAGTTTACTTCCATTGGTCTTTTCTCCAGTAGAATCATAATCGCAAGTGAATTTTCGGCAAATAATCGTAATTTTACGAGACTTTGTACCAGTGTCACTGTTAAGGATATCCAACCAATTTTACAGTCTCTTATTTATTAATCCGATAGCGTGTTTACATATACGTGAATATTTTGGTCACTTGTGAAGGTTTGGCTCTAGGATTTTCTAGTCACGATAATGAGATATTTTCGTACAATGTAGCTTTTACTGTGAGCTAAAATAAACAAAACAAAATCAGTTTTCGGTTTCATTGCTAGTTGAACTGACAAACAAAATATTTTTTTTCAGTAGCTCCCTCTAGATCTCTAATTTGTTTGAACTGAATTAATAATACATTCTCTGTGTGGAACTTTCCAGTTTACGTAATTATAAGAAATATTAAAGGATTTAAAACAAAACTAAACATTCATTTTTTTACCGTTTGATTAATTATATTATTTTTGTCTCTAATATCTATGGAAAATTAGGTTAAATGCATTTTTAGTCTATTTATGGCAGAACATAGTGTAATGCAACATTCTATAACTCTTGACACACATACACAAAAACACAGTTCTTTCTAATAATTCATTTATCTTTCGTGTTTCTCAGAATGAGAAAAGGACTTTACTGGTAGATGTCGATAGCTAGATTTTAATCTGTAATCTCTAAATGTACTTCCACACGGTCCCGAAAGTGTTCTGTTTCAAGAACAAATAAAACCTAACGTCACGACAATAAAAATTGCAACGTTAAGTGTCGCTTATGTATGCCATTTTAGTGTCTCTGACTGATCGACAGATCAGTAGACTGATTGACTACTGTATAGTAATATTTTTTAATATTATTAATTATTGTGCGTACAACGTAATTTTGTTGTAATATCTATTTGTAAACTGCTGTTTAGCCTCTCCTGAGTACATTACAATAACTAGATTAAAAATTCAAAGTTCATTTTTGTCGGGTGTTGTTGTTTCATACAAAGCCACATAATAGATTATCTGCGATCAATCTATGGCGAAGAATAGAACCCCGGATTTGAATGCTGCAAGTCCGTAAACTTAGTACTGACCCACAAGGGAACCGTTTCTGTTGAAATTTTTGCTGGAATATATGTATAAGGAGCAGCCATTTGAAATACCATGAACATGTCAAGTGGATGGATGAATAGATGTACCTGAGAAACATAGAGTGGATGCCAGTTGGAAGAAGGCCCATTAGAGGACCAAGGGTGGAATGGAGACAAAACATTAAACAAGTAGTTGGAAATAGATGAACAGTTCTGGAAGAGGTTAAATAACTAGAATTACATGTAATCTGTTGAGAGTTTTACCGAATATTTGAAGGGATTCTTACCTTGGTAATGTGACAACTGTCTCATCATGGCTGAATTAAAACGAAAACTTAGCCTTTCCCCCTACTTGGCCCCCTAGTGGCACAGTGATATGTCTGCGGACTTACATACTAAAAACCGGGTTTCGATACACCGGCAGAGCACAGATAGCCCATTGTGTAGCTTTGTGCGTAATTCTAAGCAAACAAACAAACAAACAAAATTCTCCTGCATATGAAAGTACAAATGGAGGTATAGTTGTTACAGGTAATTTTTGTACCTAATATTAGAAACAAGTTGTTCCTCCATCCACTCTGATAGAAAAATCTCGTAATGCGATTTCTTGTCAATATAAGTCATTCTAGTAGCGGTTTTAGTTCTGTATTCAATTTTTGTTCTACCGTGGGTAACAATATTACTGTAAGAAATAAAACCTGTTTAAGATCTGTTATAATACCAGTAATACTGAAATATTATTAGTGAGAAAGCGTAATGTCGTGAACAAATCTGGACAGTTTCATTTGACACAACATGCCCCGGCACGTTTCTTTCTTTTCGATTTGAACAGTCTGTCCGCTCTAATAACTAGCCCTAACATGGCGGCAGCCTGCGAGAATCGCAGATTCCCCGTATTTTTGAGTTAGAAACAAATGACAAACTGTATTTACAACACTGGGAAATACATTAAATTAAGTGACAAATAAAGATGTATCTAATATCTGGATGGAAGTGCCAAGGATTTTCATCATTTAATTAATAAGCGCATTTGTTTATATTGATCTGACAACTAAGAGCTCCCTCCAAACCACTTTCAGCTAGAACGGAAATCGATTAAACTGATTTCAAGAAATGTTGTTATTTTCGTCGTCAAACGCTTCTTATGATGTAGATGTTATTTTACAGTTTAAAACCAAGCACGCCGGATAACGCGTATTGTGTGTGTCTTTGTTCATTATTTCACCATTATAACTTCATCTGAAGATTTCCTTATCTCCTGCAACTTTTAAAATGGCGAAATAGCGAGTGAAACAAACAAACAAAAAGTCGAAAGGTCTTTGTCACTTAAATCATTACCTAATAATTATTATAGAAAACCAAACTTGTTTCGCCAGTCCATCTAAATCCAATAAAGTAAAACAGATTACACTATTTCTACTATGTTTAATATAAATATTGTACATGTATGTTTCCTTACAAAAAGAAAGAACGTCTAAAGAACGTACGTTTGTGCTGAGTAAGTAATAAATAGTGAAGATTATAAAATGGTGTCGATCTGGTTGGTCTCAATTCAGGTTGTGCTTGGGATTGACAGATTTGAAATCAAGTACAGTTTATAACTGCATAGATTTCTCGAACATTTCAATAAAAAGGTTATTCCAGACACATTTTCACTAAACAAGTTCATGTATGTATAAGTTTAACTTATAAAGTTTATCGTTGGTAGTTAAATGTTGGTAATAAAAACTTAACGTACAGATGGAGAGTGATCTAAATCAGTTTTCCAATTCCCCTAGAGGGGCTTTTTCAAATTCCGGGGAAGAGACAGGGCAGTAAACTTGGAGGTGGCGGACAGAAAAATTTTGAGGGTTTGAAAGTTATATTTGTTTAAAAATAAACCATTAGAATTGACAATTATTGAATTACGATGAGAACGAGGCATTTTTGCTCATTGTTTACTAAAGGGAAGGGAGCACTGCGGAAAAAAGTTGGGAACATAGATATTACTGAACTAGAGAACGTTCATGACTTATTACATTACATAAAAAATAATAGCAAGCAATTACCTCTTCAGAATGTTTGTTTACATTCTTTAGCGCAAAAATTATACAACTGCCTGTTGTCCACCGCTAGTATCCAATCTTAACAGTTGTTGTTATAGGTCCTCAAACTCGCCGCAGAGCCACGCGGATAAATTTTAAAATAAAAACATTTTACAATAAAGACTATATTACTTTCGATTTATATACATTTAAGGCATATTTTGTTTAAGCAAATAACAGCAGATAATGGATACCTTTGTTAGTAATCAACATGCGTGAGAAATATTTTAAAAACTTTTGAGAATTAAATATCACATAGAACTCTGAATCAGGATTGTTATTCTATATTGCCGCAGGTTAAAAAACAAGGCAAAGAATGTTTAACAATTTCTGTTGATTGCATTTGATTATCTTCAACTACGTGATTATAGTTTTATATTAGAAGATTTGAAATACTTTGCCCAGGAGATTACTTAGGCTACGCACATCTACTTCTGGTGAGTTTAAAAACTTGTTCACGCTGTTAAAGTTCTGCAGTTTTAATTAATTTAGAAAAAAGATAGAATTTAGCATTAAAAAATAAATGAAAAGCGAAATTCGACAGTAAAAAAAACCCTGTAAATTCATAATTGAAAACGACAATGTAAAAAGATTTCAATTGCATGTATGTTTCAACTGGTCGTCATCCACCATAGAAACTGAGCAACATTTGAAACCTGCCTGGAGAAACTGCTTTTCTGTCCATACATTCAAAATGATATTTCAGTTATACGATGTTTAAAGCTGAATGTTTCTGTGCACTAGGTTGTAGTTGTGATGTAAGCTGAAAATATCGAATGTTCTGTGAAGAATGGTGACTGTCACGACAGACTGGACTATAATGCTGATGTTGCTTAATGACAGCGAATTAAATATCTATTATAATAATACTGGGTTTCGTTTGTCGTGAACATACGCACACACTTTACTATCAAAATCCTCATTGGAAATATTGATTGAATTTTCTTTAAGGAGATAAATAATAAGTTATGAACTTGTTATCACAAAAAGCTACAAATATAGTACGACATCAACACCACATGCAAGACACATATAATACAGCATCATAACGTCAGGTGTGGAAACAGAGATTACAGTGGTACCTCGGTTCTCGAACCTAATCCGTCCCAGAAGGCTGTTCGAAAACCGAATCAATTTTTCCCATAAGAAATACTGTAAATTAAACTAATCCGTTTCAGACCTCCAAAAATTACGCATTATGAAGCATTTTAAGTAAAAATATTGCTTATTTATACCTGTATAATAATACTTACATGTCAACCACAAAAACTATAAACACAATAAAAAAAACAATATATGAAAATTTAACTGCACTTTATCTGTGCTGAGGAGAGCTGATGGCGTAAGTGAAAGGTAGTGAGGGACGTGGAGAGTAGGAGGGTTATTATTGTTTGGAAGGAGAGTCACCTTCCATAAAAATGTCAGATAACTCTCCTTCTGGGGTTCTTTATCTTTTCTGTCTCTTTGCACCGTTACAACCTGCTTGAGACTCACTGTACCTATTTCTCACTGAAAACTTGTCTAATGAGGTTTGTTTCTGCCTGGCACCCTCCCCATGTCTCACCACACTATGTGTGCCACTTCTCTTCCTAAATGTTTCAAACCACCCCCTACTAGCCTTAAAGGCATCACTTGTATCAGCACTCATTCCAGAGGTTTTTCTCAGGAGGTCAGCATGCGACTGCTTTGCTTTCTTACAAATGATGGTCTCAGAAATGCTATCACCAGCTAACTATTTTTCGTTTACCCAAATCAACAAGTTTTTCTACCTCTTCCATTGTTTGTAATCTTTGTTTCGTAAGCACTGTCACTCCTTTTGCAACATCAGCTCCTTTGATGACCTCCTTATTTTTCAGTATGGTGCAGCCTGTAGACTTCACCATACCAAACTGTGTAGCAAGGTTAAACACGCGAACACCACTCTCATACTTCGCTATAAGATGTTTTTTCACCTCTATTGTGGCTCTAACAACTTTTCTTTTTGGTTTGCTGCTTTCATTATCCTTCTTTGACCCCATGGTGGCTTATTTAATCAGAATATTTAGAAAAAAAAAACGAGAACGTTCACAGCAGATTTTAGCGGGGGTGTGGATGAGCGACAGGTGCGGGTAAAATGTTTTGGGGAAGCTTGGCGTGGGCCGAAAATGGTCGAAGGGTCGTTCGGGTCATTAGTCGGGTTATTTCAGGGATTCGGGCTACGACAGCTTGGTTCGGGAACCGTGTTTATGTTCGACAACCGAGACATATTTTTCTCAAACAATATGTTCGAAAACCGAATTGTTCGAGAAGGGAGTCGTTCAAGAACTGAGGTACCACTGTATATGAAACTTAAACACAAAAATTAACACCAAATAGCGTCGTTCAGAAAGATTTGTTTGTTTGTTTGTTTTAATTTCGCGCAAAGCTACTCGAGGGCTATCTACGCTAACCGTCCCTAATTTAGCAGCGTGAGACTAGATGGAAGGCGGCTAGTCATCACCACCCACAGCCAACTCTTGGGCTACTCTTTTACCAACGAATAGTGGGATTGGCCGTCACATTATAATGACCCCATAGCTGAAAGGGCGAGCATGTTTGTTGCAATGGGGATTCGAACCCGAACGCATTAACCATCTGGAATAAAAATGCATATTGAATTACCTTATCAAGAAAACACCAAATAAATAAAAAATGTTAATTAACAGTAAGTCTAAGGTGGTATTTCAGGGTGGATCATGGTTTGTGTCTCAACCGATGTATTTAACAATATTTTGTTTTGCTTTTCAGATTTTCCTTGAAACTTCACACTTTAGTACGTATCTGATTAAACTTAAAGGGACATCTGATGGTGAAAACAATTCCGTCAGTTTTAAGAAACTCGAGATAGTTGGAAGTATTAATTTTTATAAGATAAACAATTAACGTGAAAAACAAGCAAAATTATTTAAGTCCTTCTTGAGTCTGTACGAGTGTTTCAGAACTATTTTTAGCACTGTATCCTTTATAAGTATGCTTGGAATACTAATACTTTTGTCATTTTCCTCTTGGTCTTTCTTTTTGCTGTAAAATATATTCAAGCTTTCATTTCATCGAACAGCCTTGCTACTAGTTCCTGGTAAACCACTCTGTTATTTACATAATAAACTGGAATCTGAACAGTTGAGTGAGCAAGTTAAGACACAAAATACATGAAACAGCTGAGAATATGTGTAATCAATGGATGAAAGGACCACATGCCATCGTGTAAATGTTTATAATATAATACTTGTAAATATGTACGAGTTTCTTAGCGACTCTAATCCACCTGTAAAGACAGATATTTTACAAAACTTAACGTAAGGTCATCACGAAGAAATGTACACAAGTTTAAAGCATGTAATAATTTTACTTAATGTGAACAAATTATTCAGTACTTTCCAGTGATTTCATAAGTGAAAAAACAAAACAAAAACAATTGTTTGTTTGTTTTGGAATTTCGCACAAAGCTACTCGAGGGCTATCTGTGCTCGCCGTCCCTAATTTAGCAGTGTAAGACTAGAGGGAAGGCAGCTAGTCATCACCACCCACCGCCAACTCTTAGGCTACTCTTTTACCAACGAAAAGTGGGATTGACCGTCACATTATAACGCCCCTACGACTGGGAGGGCGAGCATGTTTGGCGCGACTCGGGCGCGAACCCGCGACCCTCAGATTACGAAGCGCACGCCTTAACGCGCTAGGCCATGCCAGGCCCTAAACAAGAACAAAGTTTAATGAAGAAAATATTGTGTAACTAACCATAAAATACTAAAGGCGACAAGTGTGGACAATACTAATGGCTGCCAATTCTTAGTGCCTTTCATAATTTACCCATAAAGAAGAAAGACCACCTTTCGAAAGTGCTCGGGTTATAGGGTTTTTTATTCATTTCTATCAGCACTTCTTGAACCTACGTGTTTTTTTAATATAATGAAAGTGGCTGCTTTTAGGTTGAGTTGATGCGCGATATGTTTGTCAGACCAAAAACAGTTCAATAAAGACCCCCAAATAAAAACAATGAAAGTTATCACGTGACTACATTTTCATTGACTTAGAATATGTCTGTGAGAGATTATATTTTAATTGGACTGGGGAATTACAGTGGTGCTTTCTTAATGTATTTCAGATGCAAAATCTTCAACAAAAGGTGCTCAATGGTGCTGAAATATCAGTTTCTGGCATTTAGGGTGTTATTTAAGGAACCGGACTACGAAACAGCGTCGTAAAGTAAAGAAATGACACTTTCAGAAGTAAAAAGACATTAACTCACCCTTCTCTACATACGAACAAATTCATAGCTATTTCAGCAAAATAAAGATCACATCGTGACCAGGAAGATAAACACTAGCTAAGGTAACTATTTACTTCTTACTTCCTAGATATAATGGTCACAGCGATAACCAACAATCTTGGCGCTGGCGTGTACAAAGGGACATCTAATTTCCGTACAATTTTTAAAAAGGTTGTGCTATCATTTGTATTATAATTATCATTTTTTCATAACAGTACAAACTGTGTTCCTTGAACACAGATCTGCACAAACTATCACACAATTGTTGTAGTAATACTAGCATAAAATACTCGCCCTTAACTGTGGGGTTCCATAGAGACCCCAGTGTACCGGTCAAGCTCTTTGTTTTATTTATGACAGGTATTTTGTTTGGAGAAAGGTTAGTATAATGCAAACCCTTCTCAACTGGGGTATTCTGTAATATTTTCTATTATATTTCGTCCATCTAGCTCCTTTGTTCGTTGGTTCGTTGTATATGAACAAGTATGCCAAGCTTGGTCCTGCTAACTTGTGAGAGTGGGTATAAAAAAAAGCAGTTCGAAACATTGCACTCACAAACAGAGAGATCAGAAGAAGCTGGCACACGGGGCCAGATACCAAGTTGGTGTCTCGGAAAAGAAAACAAGAATCGATATCATACTGAAACACAAAGCATTCCTACGAGTCCTAGCACACACTTTCTTGTTAAAGAACGAACACCAATTTAAAGGCTGCGATGGTACCGAAAAAGCCCAAAACAGAGTAAATTTTATCAAGTGCATGAATTTATGACAAATTTGGTCCATTACTTCAAAACTACAAAGCATCAGATAATGCTATATATACTTCCCCTTCGACTCAGGATGGGCTTATTGACTGCAAAACAAGTGATATGCAGCATAGTCTGAGAACCGAAATAAATCAAGAGCGTATATGATAATAGCCGACGAAGCAATGTACAGACATAAGGAAAGTAATTAGCCCTCTTTGTATGATAAGTTATTTCAGAAAATGGTTTAGTTTTTTTTTTTCTTCTGGGATTCAGTGAATTAAAATATATTAATGCAAATTAATTCACTATATCAATACAACATCTAAGAGTCAACGAATTAGATAATCTCCAATGTGTAGCACAAACATGTGATGTTGCAGCTATTATGAGTAAAATATGAAGTGATCTTCATGTTAGGTTTCAGAAATATCACGCAGTAGCTACTTATGTCCATTACTACGCTAACCAATGCAAGCTGGTGCTCTACGACACATGTAAGTCAATCAAAAAATTTGCTGATTTCCTTGAATGCATTTTAAAGTATACACTTTCTTAACTTCTTCGCTAATACGTCACCAAAGATTCGGCGATGTCCAAGCTCAACTCTGATTAAAACAAAACAAACTGGTATACCTTTCAGATTAACGCTGGTCTTCCCAGGCACTTTATGTGAAGGTTCTGATAGCAAACCTCCTAGCCGTTGTGCAATGCCTTTCGGAAATTAAATCTCCCACAGCTGTTAATCTGTTAGCAAAACTGTGCAAATCTCCTACAGTGTACTATCTGGTTATGTTTTACTATCTCCTTAGAGCAACAGAGGGCTTCCATAAGCTACTTCAAAAACGAAAATCTTGATTTTTTTAAAAAAGAAGTCGATTTTAAAGAAGAAACACGTAATACTTTGAATAATATAAGAACAAATTAAAGGCAAAAGAAAAATATAAAGAAACAATAACCTTGTGTACCACCAACAACAGTGACATCCAGGATATACAACAGTATAAAGAAGTCATCCAAAGCGCATGGATGACTTTGTGGTTGAAACTGCAAGCGATGTAAGTTGATATAAGGATGAAATGATTCTTTGTTTATATCGGATACTTTACAAACTTAACCAGCGGTTTTCTAGCTTTAAAGCAGAGCTAATGATGGAAGTTCAGACATGCGATCCGGTCTCACGAAATTTTCCACACTTGCTAAACACTAAAAACAGAACTAAAGTCCGATGAAGCAGTCGTCGCTAAAAATTATTTAATTCGTAAACAAAAGAATGGCGAAAGTCTCACTATAAAAGATGTGTACAACTTTTAGACCATTCCATGTTTCCAATTTAGAAAAGGTGTGCAAATTGCTCTAACTGTTCCAGTGGGTACTTGTGAAAGGCCATGCAGTGTTTTAAGACGCTTATACACCAGGCTGAGAAGCAAAACGGGACAAAAGTACCTTGTTATACTTTCGATTAAGAAAGGTGTACTTGAATCTATGTCTGAGGATGTCTTCGTTAACCACTTTGTAAATTTATAAGAAAACATGTATATGAAAACAAAGTTTAATACTTAAAAGTATGATATCCAATTATATATTTCTACAGAATCGTTTTGGGTTTGTATATCTATATTTACTATGAAACTGTTACGCTTAGCGTATTGTAGAGTTTGTTTAGTTTTAGTGGTGCAGCTCAATACATCACTATATTTTGATTTACGTAAAATGTACTCCGCTGGGAGTCTACTGATTTACATCACTAAATTCAGGGTTTCGATTCCCCTCGATGGACACAGCAGATAGCCTGATGTGGCTTTGCTATAAGGAAAGCACACATAAACGCATTCTGTAAAACATTGAAATACCTAATTATTACAGGGAGGATGAGACTACAGGTTAAATCCATAATTTTTTTTTAGTATCCAGAGATGCCTCTCCTTCCATGATCTAAGGAGGGGTAGGAACATATAATTTTATGTGAGGTTAGGATTCAACGACCCTAAAGATCTTCTAAACTCAGCATACCTGGGTGATTTTCCGGGGATATTTTAGATAAGAAAGTCCATAGGCTACCTCTGAGTGCATTTGCTAGTTTTGTAAGTTTGGTCCTACTAGGTTCAGTGAGAGAAATTAGCTGGAAATACATACATAAAAAGCTATGAGCTGAATTTATAGAGGATAAAATACACAAAGTTTATGCGTTTTCTAACATAAAAGACGCGTAACTTCCAACTGAAAACATTGTTCATTCAAATGCATTGTTGACTTGTGAAATCACCGTTTTATTACGTATATATATATATATATATATATCTTATAACACTAATTCACTAAACATCAAACTATCACAACAGCGTTAACGATCGAGCCATAACCTAAGCCTTCTAGTTTCCAGATTTGTTTTTGGCTTTCAGTTAAACGCAAAGTTACACAATGGGCTATCTGCCTTGTGTCCATTGAAAACTACTTTCTAGCGTCATACGTCTAGAGACTCACCGCTGAGCCATTGGGAGCTGTAATTTCCATGATGCAGAAGATTTCTAAGTTTGAAGAAACAATAAAGAAAGATCTTTACTACATTCTTGGCACTGAGTCAATAATGGTTATCTCAAATATATTGAACATAAATAACAAAATAAAATAACATCCATAGGTTCTCCGCTCGGGGGAGGGGAGAATATTTTAAGGGGACCATTAAATAAAAAGCTGAAGTTGATCAAAATGTTTAATAAAACGGTCATTAAAACGAATAAAATCAAATGGAAAATAATATGTGATCAATATGTCTTATCTCTCTTCCCCTTCCTTACCAGAGTTTTTGAAAGCTATGACACCCTAAAACTTTAACTGGTACAAACATCCTCCCAACATTTATAAAACGGAAAATGTGACTTATAGCATTCCACGTAAATGTAGCAACGAATATACTGAATGAAGAAAGTAACGCGGCCTCTTAATGTAGGTATCCAAACGTCGTCAAAACCACAAGACTCTGAAACTCAGACAGTTTAGTAACCGAAAACCAATATATATGTGAAAAGAAACCATTAAATACAGTGGAGAGATACCATAATACCAAGAACTCTAGAATACCAAGCATTGCAGTCAACTAAACCTGGTTAAAAAAAAAAAACGTAAGTAAAACAGTCCAGTGGATAATGTTTTCACCTTCTGTCCCAAGATCACAAGTTTGAATTATACTGAAAACATCAGTAAATTAGTGATTTAAATTTAACATTACAGTTAATAAAAAATATTATCATAATCGAAATAATAAACATTATAATCATTAAAAACAAAGCAATTTTAGGCCGGTAATTAATATTTACTATAAGTTACTGAGTTTCAGACCGAGAAAAATATGTAAAACTACGATTATGCGTAGTTTCATTATTTATATTCTCTAAGTAATTGATTATCCAAGTAACTTTCTACAAAAATACAATATCGGAAGTCTTCGATATCAACTACGTATATGATTCTAGTTACGATCCCAATAATCTGGAAAATAGAACTAGTTATAAGATTATTTTTTTTAAATTCGCGCAAAGCTACACAAAGGGTATCTGCGCTAGCCATCCCTAATTTAGCAGTGTAAAACTAGAGGGGAAGTAGCTAGTCATCACCACCCATCACAAACTCTTGGGCTACTCTTTTACCAACGAATAGTGGGATTGACTGTCACGTTATAACGCTCTCACGGCTAAAAAAGCAAGCATGTTTGGTGCGACTGGGATTCGAACCCGCGACCCTCAGATGACGCGTCGAACGCATTAACTCACGTAGCCACGTCAATATAAGATAATAATAATAATAAAATTAAAAAATATAAAATAAATTTTAACATCTATACTACTTCCACAACAATCAGCAACTTAGTACACTATTATATATATGTTCACTAAATTACTTACAAATTAAAACCGTCTTCCTCAGAGAAGGGTCATGAATAATAAAGAAGACATCGTATTTTGTTAACAACAAAATGAATGGTTATTTTGTGCAGAGAGTAAGTCCATGCTATTAAAGGTGATGATGTGAATATTACGTTTAATAACCGAAATATAAATTTCATTCAAATAACTATACATAATAAAGCACGAGAGTAAATATAACTTGAAACTCGGTTATCATTGTCAGTAGTTTGAACTCATTAGATTGTTATACATATTGAAGTAATCCAGTTTATATTCTCACATATTTTAGGGTTTATTTTTGCCATTGTGGGAACGTATGAGTCGAAATCTTCAAAATGTTATGTTCATTCATGTTTTGATTTACCTAAAGTTTCCAGAGTGATCATATTTGTTTTACTTTTCTTTGATTGGAAACTTAAAAAAGATTCATGTTGCTTGAATGTCACTACAGTAGTTCTGTTGTTCTTAACAACCACGACTATTCCAGTTACACTGTGCACAACAAGCTGGAAACTTACTAATAAACTTCTTATAATGTTATTATATATATATAACCTTTCAATAGCTGTCACTATTTACCACTTTAAACAAAAGATAAACTAGCATCTCTCTCTATATATATAAAATAAATATATGTATTTGTTGATTATATTAGCCTCGCGATTGTGCTGGTGTTAACGACACAATATGATATATGACAGAAACTATTTTATATCACTTGTTAACTGCACGTGAGGACCAGGAATTGCTTGTTTACACTTCACTGAGGTGTCCCTGCAGTAAAACTATAATATTAATACGTACCTTCAGACTGCAGTGGGTCGGGTTTGTGGCCTAAATTTGTTTTCAACCATTATAGTTGCTTAACTACGTTGTATTATAATTTGTAAGTTAGCCAGGATGGTTTCGCTTCATGTGTTTAGTATTCGGGAAGATGAGAGACTTTACAAATACATTGTTCAAAAAAATTATCCTAACATATACGTTATAGGGCAAAGAGCCAATTCTGTAGAACATCAGCTGCAGTACACGCTGTTAACAAGGTAACCGGATGTTTAAGATAGCACTAAATGAAACTTGGAAAACAGGTTAACTTTGTGTTCCTTTCAAACAACTCATTTATGTGCATTTAAGAACAATGTATTGAGGCTGAAAGATGTTATTACAGACGCTTCGAAATGCGCAAATTGTAATTACGATATCTGCATTTTAATATCTTTTATTTCATTAATCCAACGATTTATTTCAGAGTTTTGACGTCATACCATTCTCTTTTTTTGTCACCTCATTGAAACGATAATTACTTCGGTTCTACACACACTGTGAGGCATCCAGGGAGTGGTTCGGGATAAAAAGGTGTTACCTCAAGTCATTCTTTAACATGTACCGTTCTAAATATATTTATAATCATCGCAGTACAGGCGAAAATACATAGAAAGAAAAAAAATGATATAACAATTATACATACTTTGCAATCACTACACTTGTTAGGAACAACCCCTTTAAATATCCAACGCTCAAAAAAGGAAAAAAACAATTCATTCTGGTTAAGCTATAGCACAGATCTAAGTTTGGTAGTTTTAAGTAAATAACTGGCACTTATTTAGACAGGATAACAGTCAATAATAACAGACTTGAAAACTTGAGTAATTGTTCTCTGATCTTCGATTTTAGTTTTTACTTTCTAAGTTTGTTTGTTTTAGAATTAAGCACAAAGCTACACAATGAGCTATCTGTGCTATGCCCACTACGGGTATCGAAACCCGGTTTTAGTGTGTAAGTCCGCAGACATACCACTGTGCTATTGGGGGACTACTTTCTAAGAATAAGCTACATGAAACAATTGACAAATGAGTTTGAATAAATCGGCTATTATGCCATACCTAGTTGATTATACAGATCAAATCTGTTCTTAATCAATTAAAGTATATGATAAATTAATTTAACGAATTTATAGATATACATATGGACGATAATTCTCTGTGGGATAGATGGGTAAATAATTAGATAGTTTCAAGTGTTATAGTACCGTAGTTTTCAGTACGGTACACTTCATCATTCTGTTGTTTATCAACTTTTTTGCTGTTGACAACGGTGGTGATGACTTATAGGATTGTAGTGGGTCAGTTGAGAAATCTGTGCAACACCAACGACAGAGTAGCGAAATACAATTATATTTTGTACGTACTATTCTTATATGCAAAAATCATTTTTATTTGGAACCTTAAATAGTAAGATAACAGTTATAATACAATCTAGTTAGTGGCCGTATGTAGTACATTTAAATACAGGGTACACTCTTTTTAAATACGGAGTATGAGAGGTTTTGTCAGGGTTTTGTCTAGCACTCTTTCCATGGTAAGTCCTATACGGAGTATGAGAGGTCGTATGTAGTACATTTAAATACAGGGTTTTGTCTAGCACTCTTTCCATGGTAAGTCCTATACGGAGTATGAGAGGTCTGCCTGTTTAATTTCGCGCAAAGCTACACGAGGACTATCTGCGCTAGCCGTCTCTAATTTAGTAGTAGAAGACTAGAGGGAATTCAGCTGGTCATCACCACCCATCTCTAACTTTTGACCTACTCTTTTACCAATGAATAATGTGATTGATCTAAATATTATAACAGCCCCCCTCCGGGTGTAAGGACGAGCATATTTGGTGCAACAGGGATTCGAGCGCCCTACCCGCCCGGCCATACCGGGCCGGACTATGAGAAACATAATTCCTTAGACATGTGGAATTACATTTATCCTCTGTTAATGTATTCCAAATGATGGTTGCCCCTAGTTACAAACTGACTCTGAATGACTGTACGAAGAAATTAAGGGATATTTAAAATCGACAAATGTTTTTAATTTATCGTTGACCTATATGTTTTGATCCAGACATAAGCTAAACTTAGTGATGTAAATCACCTCCAAAAACGAATAATTTCTTTACTGAAAGATGAACTGGCTAATACACAATTGAACCAAAATAAGAAGAAATAGCATAGCATAAGCCTAGTAATCAGAAAATGTTATATTTAGTTATTCTGTCGTTAAGAACCCTAGTGATAAAAATTGTGAAACTAAATATGAGATTTAGCCAAGCTCATGATGTCAGGTTTTCTTCAAACTTAAAGGCATTTCTTGTTTCATAATTAACATTGAAACTCAAAATACTGTCATATTTCTTCATTAACCCTGAACAACAAACTAAATCAGACATAAATGTGCCTGTTTGTAATGAAAACAATGAGAATAAACCGAATAAGTAAGATTTGTTTGTAGTTAAGTACAAAGCAACACAAAGGGCTATCTGTGCTCTGCCCACTACGGATATCGAAACCCCGTTTCTAGCTCTATACCTTCACAGACACACCACTGTACCACCGGTGTGTGAACGAAGAAGAAACGAGAATCTATGTACAGAAATACAAAATATTACTAATAAACTAATATTAGTATCGTTTTCCAAGTGCATAATTAAGATATATTTAAAAAAACATGTTAAATTTCTTTTCCTGCCTAACTTAAATCCAGTTAAATAGAATGTTCGAAATGCCAAGTAAACTGGGAAAAATTACATGTTTGAAAAACTAGTATGCATAAAAGAATCAGCTTAAGTGAATTGTATGAATCCAAAATACAGCTTAAATAGTCGTATTGAATTGTTTCCGTCTTATACTAATTCGAAGAAATCACCTGCTATTAATGAACTATTTAGATAGTACAACTCTTTCCTTTATCATTAGTTGGTAGAATTGGTTTTCTTTTACCAAACATGTTTTCTCGATCAGAATAGAATACAGACTTTAGAAAACAATGTATTTTCCTTTAATATGAGCACAAAATTCCACTAAAACAGCATAAAACGAAACAAGTATTTATCAGTACTTCTAAACCGAAAAGATGGACTATATGTTATACTACGATAAAGTAAAGTAAGGATAAAGAAACATGTCTCATAATACCACATCAAAATAGACATTTCTTTCTACATGAACATGGTTTGTAAGCTCTTCTTAACATTCATCATCTCTGCTGTTGAGTGTCCATTAAAATCCTCTTCTGGAGCAATGCCATCTCTTTCCGTAGTTCTACCTGAACAGAGGAATATTGGCCCACGTGTTTGTTCTCCAGTTCTTCTATACCCTAGAAAGAGTTGTTTTTGTTTAATTGCCAAGATAAAAAGATATACTGTTTTGTTTTCCAAATAGCATTCTTCAATACATAATGTCTTCCCAGAACGCGATAACGATATATTTGTAAAAATGAATATCCAAAAACTAAATGCGAGTTTGTTTTTATTGTTTTACGTAAGGGGGAAGGCCTCAAAAATAATTTTCTAAGAAGAAAGTATGAAAATTCTACTATAGAATCTCACAACTGTTATTAGTTTAAATTATTTTTATGGCTTGTTAAAACAAATTAATTATCTTTATCGTGATATATCAAACCTATCAATAGTTCGGAGTGGTAATAATTGAATATGGACGCTGAAACATAAAAGAAATTTATATCACATACCTGGAAAAACTGTTCCCCCAAGAGTTTCAAGGTTTTCAGTCGCTGACAATGAGATATCCGCATCTGTTGTTGATGTTTCTGTTGCTGTTGAATCAACTTCTGTTTATACAAACAAGTGACAAGTTTAACTTTAAAAACGTTTGTATAGTTTATAACCGAAGTAATGCTAAAATTCTTGAAGAGTAAATTATTACATGGCAATGCTGAATCACGACTGATTTCCCTAACTATATATTTGCTTAAGTAACATCTGTTTAAGTTAATAAACAGAAATCGAATTTTTAAAAGTATTCCTGAACTTTCAGCAATAGTTTTAATTCGTTCACAATGATAAATCTACTGTAGGCCCAGCATGGCCAGGTGGTTAAGGTGGTTGAGGGTCCCGGGTTCGAATCCCCGTCACACTAAACATGCTCGCCCTCTCAGCCGTGGGGGCGTTATAAAGTTATGGTCAATCCCATTATTCGTCGGTAAAAGAGTAGCCCAAGAGTTGGCAGTGGGTGGTGATGACTAGCTGCTTTTACTCTTGTCTTACACTGCTAAATTAGGGACGGCTAGCGCAGATAGCCTCGTGTAGGTTTGTGCGAAATTCAAAACAAACAAGCAAAACTAATTAACTTTAGCCGCTAAGCATTGATTAATCTTAATATGGAACAATTCTTGAGAACATTACAAATGTTCAGTTTGTTATTCTAGATATTCATAGTACTAACAATATCAGTCACAACTTACTTGTAACCTATCTTCTGCCTCCTTGGCTTTGTTCAGATCCATTTCTCCTTGTTGAATAAAGTTACTTAGCTGTTTGCGGAACTCTTCTGTTATTTTTCTTCTTTCTACAGCTTGTGATTTTGTTGTTTCAATGACTTTTTTAGCACTTGCTTTCATCGACTCCTAAAATACAAAACAGTAGTATAACCAGATACTTCACATGTTGTGTACTAAAATGAAATGTAGACACTAAATAAAATATTCATTCATATAAGTAACGATAAAAATTAAAACAAAGACTAAAAATGAGCTTCCTGAAAAAATGGATTCCGTAAAATACTAGAAGATTAATCCGTTAGAGTAAAATCATTTATAAAACACACTAAGTTAAAGCAAATTTATTTTATCCAGAAATTTTTCGAACGACTGCTTTTAGTCAAGCTTATGAAAATGAAATGAATGAAAGTTATGTGCCTTCAAAATCTGCGTGATCATGTGAATATACGAATCAAAACAATCAACATACCTACAATTTATGATAAATATAACTTACACTTTTGTTTTTTTTCATATTATTTTAACTTGTTTATTTCACGTTTAAAATCAGAAGTGGTATGGTGGTTAAAAAGCTCAACTCGCAATACGAGGGTTGCGGGCTCGAATCCCCTTTACCGAACATGTTCACCCCTTTAGGTATGGGGACATCATAATGTGACATTCAATCCCACTATTTTAGATGAGAATAGCCCAAGAGTTGGCGGTGGGTGTGTTGAGTCTACCACTGCTGAGTTAGGGAAGGCTAGAGCAGATATGCTTCGTATAATTTTGTGTGAAATTTAAACCAAACGAAACTAAAATCAGAATAATGTGAAAATAATATGTTTATAGTTCCACAAACCTTTACCTGTGAGATCTTTCGTATAATTTCAGAACTCGTAGTTTGGGATGTATGATGAGAGAACATATTTTTGCGGGATTTCTTTTAGATATTTCATTGCCAAATTATATAATTTAGCATGAAGAAAGCGATCTAAGTTCGAACCATTCTAAACATTGAAACATATTTTTATGATTTATTATTACTTTTTTATTATTTTGATATCAAGCTTAATATAATATGAGGTATCTGTGACGAAGACAAACAGATAAAAATTCAGCGTTATCTGGAATTGTGTATTCTCCTTATTTTACATATGGGATGACCTGGGGTGACGTAAGTAGTACAAGTGCACTCGCGCAGATTTCGCTAATATGTTTTCCATATAGTTTTTAACTTTTTCAATTTCAATGAGGGTTTCTTCTGATATTATCTTCCTCCAGTTTCCAGAGGGAGAGATATCGATTATCATGATTTGGTTTGGTTTGAATTCCGCGCAAAGCTACACAAAGGCCATCTGCGTTAGCCGTCTCTAATTTAGCAGTTTAAGACTTTTGGGAAGGCAGCTAGTCATCACCACCCACTGCCGACTCTTGAGCTACTATTTTATCAACGAATAATGGGATTGACCGTCACATTATAACGTCTCTACCGCTGAAAGGGCGAACATGTTTGGTGTGACGGGGATTGGAACCCAAGACCCTCGGACTACGAGTCGAGTGCCTTAACCACCTGACCATGCCGGACCGATTATCATGTGTACATATGTCTATATTACCACTTGAAGATGAGCTCTTGAAAGAGCTTATGGTTTTGTAAAGAACCTTACTAGATGGTGAAAACCCCCCATTAAATTCGTGTTAATTATTTATTAGTCAAACATCAACCGTTATGCTTATAATTTCTCGTGTTTAGCGATTACTATGAATAGGCCTAGTTTTGTGCAAAGAACTTCAACTGTGTAAATACAGGCTAAAAAAAGTAACCTGTTGAAAATACGTTCATGTTTTAAGAAAGTAAAAACATAGTGATAACTTAAATTGTTTAAGCATATCCTAAAACAAAAAAAGATAGAAAGAACATTTTTAGATGAAAATTACATTATGTTTTTATTATCCTAACCATTGTCCACTTTTATCACGTGAATGTAGAATACAGAGATAGTTCTGACATCACAGTAAAATAATGAGATAATGAAAACGTTTTCAGAATGAGTAAAAACACACATCTATGACAAAAACTTTATATTAATTTTCAATGTTCCGGGTAAAAGCCTTTCGTCAAGCAGTTTAAACCGTCTTACAAAGACTTGTACGTTAAAGTAATGCTTGAGTCCTAAGCAAAATTAAAATTAAAATCAACAAAGTATACGTAATTGTAACAAATTATGTCAAAATGTTCAGGCA
This sequence comes from Tachypleus tridentatus, assembly GCF_004210375.1. Taxonomy (NCBI): domain Eukaryota; kingdom Metazoa; phylum Arthropoda; class Merostomata; order Xiphosura; family Limulidae; genus Tachypleus; species Tachypleus tridentatus. Next base: position 172,199,507 of record NC_134825.1, read on the forward strand.
TAGCTTGTACTTATCAAGAATAAGTTATAAAATTAGTAAGCTTAGTTTTAAGTTAAATGTTAATTAATTTCATTATATATAAAATGTGATTGGCCCACAACTAATTTAGGCTATTCGATTTAAAATGTCTTAGGAGCTAATCAACTTATATAAAAACTAATGTAACATATTACTTTGATTTTTAAAATTAAGTTTGTGGTGTCTATTGCTTGGTCGTAACATATAGGCTTACACTTCTTAACTCAGCCTACAGCATAGTATTAGGCTTATTATTTATTGAATGAAACTAATTTTGCCGTTATAGCAGGCCTAAACCTACCTGTGTATACTGTTCAAGTCTTTGGCGTTTGGCAATAATACTTTTGTTAATATCTGCTCCAAAACATTCTAAAAGTTTTGAAAGGTTGCAACTGAAATCTGATGTACCCCCAATTCCTGAATCATTCGGATCCATTTCCAATGATGTTCGTTTTACTGGTTCATTAATGTTAATTTTTAAACGATTTTTCGTTTCTTCACGATCTGATGTTTCTAGCGGACTCAGTTCTCCAATAAGGGGAGACTCATTATATTCAGTTTTACCTTCATTATTTTCATTTAAATTTATCTTCGTCGTATTTTTCTTTTGCCCTCTTCGTGACATATTTCTGTAAAGTGCACTTTTTACTGAAAAACCTTTTTATGATTACTTAGAAGTGTGGACTATTAAGAATTTTTAACTCTTACTTTCCGTCTAAAGTTTAATTATAGCCTAGCCTAGGCCTTACTGAATTTAAAACCAGCAGACGATCGCTTCCTTCTAGTCTTATAATATTTCGATATAATGATAGATGTCACCCTTTTCAAACCTAAAATTAATTATTTAAAATTGTTTATCACAAAACCTAAAACTCATGAGTAGTATAAATTCATTAAACGCAAAAAAGCTAGTATTGTTTCAATTTATTCTTTTTCGTATAATTGTCTTACTGTATTAATTTTTAAAATAAAAGTCAGAGTGTTATGATCTTTATAGTAATTTAGGTTTATTACCAAATGTTGAAAAGTTTTATATTAGTTATTCGTTTAAATGAAATAAACTATTGTGCAAATCCTAAACAAAAGCTAACTCTAATAATTTCGAACTGATGGATGAAAGGAAACTTAGCTAATAAACAGTATCCACCGAGTGCTTTTCTTACTGAATAGCGGAATTGTATCACCATTTGACTTTTAGTCTACCTGTGGCTTCAAAATAAAGGAACATTTTTTTTTCTTTTTGCGGCAACGAATTGTCAACCCACATTACTTGAATTACAGTCTAAATCTGCAAACTACCAGGCCACACTGTACTATTTAAATAGCTGTACGTTGTCTTGGGTATTTAAAAGTTATATAATTGCTATCATAAAAGTTATTATGTTAAGTTAAAGTTAGAAGCAAAGCTATTCTCCTGATTATTATTTTTTTACTTTCAGTGTGAAAATTTCTACCGCATACTTCCTGCGTTATACAGCCTGGTTTTCTCTGCAATTAGAGTATGATTTATCAAAGTTTAACACGTCTTTTAGCTTTTATTTTTGTCAATTGATACAATTTTAAGTGGAATACAGCACCCTCAAGTCTTCATACTACCTCGTACTAAGGTATACCCACTGAGAGTAAGTTCAAAACATATGAAAAAAGCCACATTGTCAGCATCGTTAATTAAGCAATTACTGATCTTTCATGCTTCTTCTATCACTTTTTTATGTTCAAATTTCAATTGAGATTGGAATAATTTTTATGTGATTCGGTAGGGAAGCCCGAAGCATCATGATAGTCAGCAGTAGAATGAGCAGACAGGAACACTTTGAACGTAGCTATAGGCATACCATTGTACTCGACTTGCTGAATGATATCTACCTTGTGCTTGGCCATTAATTTCGTGATACACTGAAGGATTTCAGTCACCTTACCACTTCAAATCACGTTTGCAGCTTCAACGCTAAAAGGGTATGGGAAATGCCAATGAAAAATATCCAAGAAATTTCAGTTAAAATTAAGAAAAACCGGATTAGGTAGTTTTCTTTTCTGTTTTTCATAAAAAATGTTTCTCACTGGCTCTTAAGGGGACCTGTTAAATATGCATTAACATTAATAGAGTTATTTTTAACCATTAAGAAAAATTAAAAATCATTACTAAATTCAGTGCTAATTATTTGTAACATTTAACTCAAGTAGAAGTTACAGCACTTTAAAGTTATTTTAATCACTACTCCACATCTAACACTTATTTCTTTATCTGGTTTTCCACGTTTAACATAAATGAAGAAATATACAGTATTATTTAATCTATTTTTCCTTTTAGATTCAGAGGCGGTAGTCACGGGAATTTGCTAGGACTGAAAATACTCCAAAATGTGCTCTATCCTCCCCTATAGTTTTTGCACCCAACAAATGGCCCCTCAGTGGCACAGAGTACCTCATATGTCTGCGGACGTACAACACTAGAATCCGTGTATCGACAAACAAAATCCAACGAATAATGTTTACTGTCCAAGTTGGTCCACTTCTTATATACTGCAATATGCGTACCTACATGGTGCAGAGTGCAACTCACTCAATATTTGACCAGTCTACTTTCACCTGAAAGAGGCTGGCGCTGCTTCTGTTTAGGAGAAAAAATAACATAACCGTGAACCTTCTTGTTTTAAAAGTACCTCATATAAGTTAACATAAAAATGACAATTATTACGAAAACCTGTACCTGCAGTGACAGTATGAAAGACACGAAAAAAAAAATGTATGGAACAATAAGTAGGCTTACAACAATTCTATTAACACATATATAGGTGAAGTTTCGAGTTTCTTTACCATTCTGTAGTTAAGTGTTTTGAATTTATTATAATATTTGTGTTCCATGCTTATCATGTTCAAACTAATAGTGAAACAAGTCAGATTAAATTATTTAACGATGTCTACATTTATATCAGTCAAGAACAATACTAACAAAAACCGTTTAATAGAGTTTTCATATCTCAAGTGTGATTCACGATATTTGTTACAAGAAAGTGCTCTAGCACTCTATATGTATGGATGGCATGGATGCCCGTATAGCAATACAAACGTTATTTGGATTTTATTCTATATAGGTCATCAGAAGTTAGATATAAAGAACTACCTTGTACAGTCGCTTTATCAACAACGTATATGCCGTTTTTCAGCTAACTGGAGCGTCCCAAGGAGGAAAACTGGTAAACAGCCAAAACCTGAGATTTCTTATTTTCGTGCCTCACCATCTATATTCAACAAGTCTAGCATCTACCTAGTTCTAGCAGTAACTATAATTTTATCATCATTTGATAGAGCTAAATAGTCTCCACAATCTTTGACTACCTATTTTATTATAAAACTTTAGAATACACTCTATAACTTAGTAACCCATGTACACCGTCTTACAAAAAGTAAACAAACAAGTATTAGGGAAAAAAAAATATCACTAAATAGAAACAATGTAGGGCTAGTTAGTGAACTTTAGAAATGGAACTAGACAAGACAGGGATGGAAGTGGACATGTAACTGGATCTAGCTACTGATGATATACACTACATGGCCAAAAGTATGGAGACACCCCCTTCTAATTAGTGGGTTCGGCTATTTCAGCCACACCCATTGCTAACAGATGCATAAACTCAAGCATACAGCATATTGCAATCTCCATAGACAAACATTGGCAGTAGAATGGGTCGTACTGAAGATTTCGGTGATTTTTAACGTGGCACTGTCGTAAGATGCCACCTTTCCAACAAGTCAGTTCGTCAAATTTCTGCCCTGCTAGAGCTGCCCCGGTCAACAATAAGTGTTGTTATTGTGAAGTGGAAACGTCTAGAAGCAACAACAACTCACCCACGAAATGGTAGGCCACACAAGCTCACAGAACGGGATCGCCGAGTGCTGAAGCGCGTAAAAATCGTCTGTTCACAGTTGTAACTCTCACTACCGAATTCCAAAGTGTTTCTGAAAGCAACGTCACCACAAGAACTTGGAAGAAATGGGCTTCAATGGCCGGACAGCCGCACACAAGTATAAAATCACCATACGCAATGCCAAGCGTCGGCTGGAGTGTGTAAAGCACACTGCCATTGGATTCTGGATCAGTAAAAAACGCGTTATCTGGAGTGATGAATCCCGCTTCACTATCTGGAAGTCTGACGGCCGAATCTGGGTTTGGCGGATGCCAGGAGAACGCTATCTGCCTGAATGCATAGTTTTGTGGAGGAAGAATAATGGTCTGGAGCTGTTTTTCATGGTTTGGACTAGGCTCTTTAGTTCCAGTGAAGGGAAATTTTAATGCTACAGCATATAATGACATTCTAGAGAATTGTGCGCTTCCAACTTTGTGACAACAGTTTGGGAAAGATCCTTTTATATCTCAGCATGAAAACCCCTGTGCAAGAGAGGTCTGTAAAGACATGGTTTGCCCAGGTTGGTGTGGAAGAACTTGACTGGCCTGCACAGAGCCCTGACCTCAACCCAAACGAACACCTTTGGGACGAATTGGAACGCCGACTGCGAGCCAGGCCTTCTCGCCCGACATCAGTGCCCGACTTCACTAATGCTCTTGTGGCTGAATAGGAGTGAATCTCCGCAACCATGTTCCAAAATCTAGTGAAAAGCCTTCCTAGAAGAGTGGAGGCTGTTATAGTAGCAAAGGGGGGACCAACTCCATGTCAATGCTTATTGTTTTGGAATGAGATGTTCAGGTATCCACATACTTTTGGCCATGTAGTGTAGCAGACTATGCTGTTTGGACTTTACATAGAAAATAAAACCACTACATTACTGACTTTCTCACTGGCAAAAGAAACAGAATTTCCAGATGTAAATTGTTACTGTACTGTTAAATGGTATAATAGTAATGTTCTACAGTTTACTAAAGGAAAGGTATAATGATTAAAGCTGAGATTTTAATCAAACACCAAGTTTTCAATAGAGAAAGTGACGGTAGCCAGTAATATAGGGATTTTAGTCTCCATGTAATGTCGAAATAAATTTATTTTACTATTTAAAAAAGGTAGGACTCGGAATGGCCAGGTGGGTTAAGGCGTTCGACTCGTAATCTGAGGGTCGCGGGTTGGAATCCCCGTCACACCAAATACCCTCACACTTTCAGCTGTGGGAGCGTTAAAATATGACGGCCAATCCCACTATTAGTTGGTGAAGGAGTAGCCCAAGCGTTGGCGGTGGGTGGTAATGACTAGCTGCCTTCCTTCTAGCCTTACACTGCTAAATTAGAGACAGCTAGAGCAGATATCCCTCGTGTAGCTTTCCGCGAAATTCCAAAAGAAACAAACAAAAAAAGTAGATGTATGTTCCAAGCTAGGTCACAGATGTCAGCGACTCCTGTGAGTGTGAAGAAAAAGAATACATATGTTACTTTAATTTTACTTACATTTCATTTATTCTACATTAAATAATACAAACATTGCTTTGCTGTTCAACAGCACACAAATGTACGCAGACACACAAATTTGTCAGACTACGTACATCTATAAATATACAAATTAAATCGTCACTGCGTGTCGCTGATGTAGGCGTTGTTTTCCTTTGCCAACTGTTGGTGCGCATGCACAACGAACAGATCAGAAGTAGCATTTGTTTATAAGGAAACAAAATAATTATATGTGTGTCACTTGCAGGAAATTTTATAAAAGAAACTAAAACGTTAATTCTGCCAGATAATTAAAGATAAGTGACCCTTGAATGATACCACATATATTTTGATTAGCTTGCGTTATAAACAACTTCATAACATTTATCTCCGCTAGCCTTCTGGGAAGTTGTTTGTGATGTTGACCGTGTTACTCCTGTTTACGCAGCTTTCTGTATCCAACACTTCAATTTAACGTACATAGAACTTTATCATGCAATTATAATTTTTCTTCATTCTTTCCCTGGGTATATGTGTGTGTGATTGTGCATATGACACGATTTTATTTTATTTAAGAAAGATGTATTTTTTATTGTTTCCATTTCCTGAGTCTTTTGATTACATTTCAAATAGAATTCAAGTTTAAGATGTTTTGAATGTGTTTACTTGTATGTATATTAATAGTTTAGAGTCCTCTTTACGAAGCGTTGTGATTTGGTGGTTCAGTAAGTTACTGCCGAGTCCTCTTTACGAAGCGTTGTGATTTGGTGGTTCAGTAAGTTACTGCCGAGTCCTCTTTACGAAGCGTTGTGATTTGGTGGTTCAGTAAGTTACTGCCGAGTCCTCTTTACGAGGCGTTGTAATTTGGTAGTTTAGTAATTTACTGCCACACATAGCCTTAATTACTTTAGTAATATAATATGTTTTGTAAAGACTCATGCTGGACCTCACAAAAAAAGATTAAATCAAATATTGTATTTTTAAAAATATCGGACGTTGTATCACATGGAAAAGGTCGAATTAAATGCTGCATATCACCCAAGAAGTTGAAATCATATGGTGTATCACATAAAAAAAAACATATAAAATGCGGTACCACGCTCAAAAAGTTGAAATTACGTGTTTTGCTATGCCAAAAATCTGAGTTACTAGCAGGAAAATTGGTCAATTGGTCTGTTTACAAAGAGAAAGAGAACTTACAAAGCTACATTTTTATCAAGAATGGAATTTTGAATGTTGTAATTTTTTAAAATGTTTAAAATCTTAGAATGGGGAGGGGCTAAAGAATAAAAGGATGGTACCATCCATTCTTTTAGATCTGAGTGTCAGAACCATCACTCGATGTTAAACCAGCAAGTTATTTACAAACACAAAACAAGAGACAGAGGACGTAGGACTAACACATGGTGATCCTACTGATTAACTAAAGAACCACCGTATTTGAAATGTTGGTTTTACCTCAGGGACTTTCGACAAAGTGATGACTTATATTCCAGATAATTTCCAACAAGTGAAGAGTTATGCTCCAGATAATTTCTATAAAGCGAAGAGTTATACCCAGGGAATTTCTATGAAGTGATGAGTTATATTACAACGGGCTTGGATATTTAGTTGAGAACTAGAAACGCTGTTTGAAGTATTCTTTGAGAAGTGAGTTGTGCATAAGTAAATCAAACTGATTATGATTGTCACTTGAGGCATATCATTTGCCCCGTCTATATGTTTGCATTTAGGTAGTTAGAAATGAGTCTGGCAATATGTTGATAATTTAAAGTAGCCACTAGTGCCGTAAGATCAATGTTTATCTACGACTCAAGTGTCAACCAAACAAATCTTTATTTAATTTATTGTGATTAAGTAAGCTGAAATTGAAAATAGTGTAATGCTAATACATGTCATAATTATTCTATAAATAATTTTTGTTACATTTTTTTAAACACATTGTTTTTTACAATACAACTTGTTGATTGTCCTCTGCGGTCATTCATAGGATTTTGATTGCTAAACGCCATTTGTTGAAATGTTTTGACTGGTTTTAATGATTATATCTGGGTTTTTAAAATTAGTTTTTAAAATCAGTTTTAGTAAATTAATCAGAAAGGCGTGTGCTTACCAACAAAGTTGATAAATACTTTATTAGTACTGTCGTATCTATTGCTAAATTATAATTTAGGCTTAACGAATGTGGCTTTTATATAACTTCAAAAGACTGTGTAACAGTTAAGAAACAGAATATTTCTAGATATAATCCAAACTGTAAAATAATTCCTACTGATTTTTATTTTGTAAATAATTTAGATTGTTTAATTTAAAAAGTCTCTGGGAGATTTTTCAATATAAAAAAATTTTAAATGAAAGCTTTCAAAGCAGTGATATTTTAATTTATGCGTTTGTTTACTAGAGGGATATTGTCATGACGTAATTATGACATAACATCTAGAAATTTCAAGACAGTTACGTCTTCTATACAATCTGGAAGCTTACTGTATAACTTAAACAATAAATGCAATATAATAATGATTGAATGAGTGAAGTAAGTTAATGACTTAACCAATTTAGTGTCAATAGTGAGGTTAACTATTAGTCTGTTCGTCTGTTATTTAATTAGTTACCAACTATATAAGAGTATATAAGTTTATTTGTCAGTTAGACGTACTTACCAATGAATAGTGAGATTGACCGATACATTATAACGCCCCCACGGCTGAAAGGGCAAGCATGTTTAGTGTGACGGAGATTCAAACCCGCGACCCTCAGATTACGAGTCAAGCACCTAAAACACCTGGCCATACCGGGCCCTTTTATCGGGTTTGTACTCTAAAGAATGATTTGTGATTTAATTTTGGACAATTTAACACTTTGAAGGGACTTATTTCATGAATAGCAAAACAAACATTGGGAAAGCAAACTTAAGAAATTAATTATTCAATAAACATTTGTTTCCAGAAACAAACTATGCATTCCTCCTTCAGCGTGTTGTAATTACTATCTTCTAACAAACTTGTACGGACTCACTACGCTAAATCCGGGGTATGGTTCCTTCCAGTGAACAGAGTGCAGCTAGCCTATTGTGTAGCTTTAAGACAGTTTATTTGTTTTGAATTTCGCACAAAGCTACTCAAGGGCTGTCTGCGCTAGCCGTCAATAATTTAGCAGTGTAAGACTAGAGGGAAGGCAGCTAGCCATCAACGCCTACCGCCAACTCTTGGGCTACACTTTTACCAACGAATAGTGGGATTTACCGTCACATTATAACGCTCCCACGACTGAAAGAGCGAGCATATTTGGTATGACAGGAATTCGAACCTGCGACCCTCGGATTAGAAGTCGAGCGCCTTAACCAACTGGCCATGCCGGGCCCTTTATGACAGAAACAATAGTATAAAGAAGCGAGGCATTTATTTCGCACGAAGCTGGAAAGTTTTCATTATGAACAAGCAGACAGATAAACAGGCGCAAGTCGCTTTATAATATGTATATTCTTTATATTTCATTCGTTGAATGTGTAATTGTTAGACAATTAAATAAAAAAAGCATAATTTACAATGTTTTGTTTTTTTCTTTAAGGCGATCCTGGTGTTTCATCGGTGAACTATCTTGAATATGATAATCCCATTGTTTTCTATACGTGATTTGAGTAATTAATCGCTTTATGTACAAAATTACTTTCGTTTTTGTTCGTTAAAACTGAGAGACAATATCTACTTTAATAAGTTTTGAACACATCATTGACTATAAAACACAAACTAAATAGCAACACTGTCTATAATTTCCCACAAAGGATGCTTACTGAATCTATGTCGAGTCTATACGTAAGCAGACATTAATTAGATAACTGGTCGCTTTTTCTTTCGACTCGTATAACGTGAATTACGTCATTTATCAAACTTATTAAATGCGATAGCTGGTAAAACAAAACATATTAAAATGTCATAATTTAATATTACGTACTTTAGTTTAACAAATAACCCAGTTTCTGAAGTATTTTATGTTGTACGAAAGATTCATTGATGGTTTTGACTGCAGATACACAAAAAGTGATTGTTGTTAAGTTACGGTTAACAAACCACCGAGATTCTTCAACTGAAACGAGTTCATAAACCTTTAAAGACAAAGCTTGTCAGTACACAGTAACTCCTCAACCTAAGCTTGTCACTACACAGTAACTCCTCAACCTAAGCTTGTCACTACACAGTAACTCCTCAACCTAAGCTTGTCACTACACTGTAACACCTCAACCTAAGCTTGTCAGTACACTGTAACTCCTCAACCTAAGCTTGTCACTACACTGTAACTCCTCAACCTAAGCTTGTCACTACACAGTAACTCCTCAACCTAAGCTTGTCACTACACTGTAACTCCTCAACCTAAGCTTGTCACTACACTGTAACTCCTCAACCTAAGCTTGTCACTACACTGTAACACCTCAACCTAAGCTTGTCAGTACACTGTAACTCCTCAACCAGAGCTTGTCACTACACTGTAACTCCTCAACCTAAGCTTGTCAGTACACTGTAATTCCTCCACCTAAGCTTACCAGTACACAGTAACTCCTCAACCTAAGCTTGTCACTACACTGCAACTCCTCAACCAAAGCTTGTCAGTACAGTAATTCCTCAACCAAAGCTTGTCAGTACAGTAATTCCTCAACCAGAGCTTGTCACTACACTGTAACTCCTCAACCTAAGCTTGTCAGTACACTGTAATTCCTCAACCTAAGCTTACCAGTACACAGTAACTCCTCAACCTAAGCTTGTCACTACACTGCAACTCCTCAACCAAAGCTTGTCAGTACAGTAATTCCTCAACCAAAGCTTGTCAGTACAGTAATTCCTCAACCAGAGCTTGTCACTACACTGTAACTCCTCAACCTAAGCTTGTCAGTACACTGTAATTCCTCAACCTAAGCTTACCAGTACACAGTAACTCCTCAACCTAAGCTTGTCACTACACTGCAACTCCTCAACCTAAGCTTGTCACTACACTGTAACTCCTCAACCTAAGCTTGTCAGTACACAGTAACTTCTCAACCAGAGCTTGTTCTACACTGTAACTCCTCAACCAAAGTTTGTCAGTACACAATAATTCCTCAACCTAAGCTTACCAGTACACAGTAACTCCTCAACCTAAGCTTGTCACTGCACTGTAACTCCTCAACCTAAGCTTGTCACTACACTGTAACTCCTCAACCTAAGCTTGTCAGTACACAGTAACTTCTCAACCAGAGCTTGTTCTACACTGTAACTCCTCAACCAAAGCTTGTCAGTACACAGTAATTCCTCAACCAAAGCTTGTCAGTACACAGTAACTTCTCAACCAGAGCTTGTTCTACACTGTAACTCCTCAACCAAAGCTTGTCAGTACACAGTAATTCCTCAACCAAAGCTTGTCAGTACACAATAATTCCTCAGCCTAAGCTTACCAGTACACAGTAACTCCTCAACCAAAGCTTGTCAGTACAGTAATTCCTCCACCTAAGCTTACCAGTACACAGTAACTCCTCAACCAGAGCTTGTCACTACACTGTAACTCCTCAACCAAAGCTTGTCAGTACACAGTAATTCCTCAACCAAAGCTTGTCAGTACACAATAATTCCTCAACCTAAGCTTACCAGTACACAGTAACTCCTCAACCAAAGCTTGTCAGTACAGTAATTCCTCCACCTAAGCTTACCAGTACACTGTAACTCCTCAACCAAAGCTTGTCAGTACACAGTAATTCCTCAACCAAAGCTTGTCACTACACTGCAACTCCTCAACCGAAACTTGTCACAACACAGCAAATCCTCAACCAAAGCTTGTCACTACACAGTAACTACTCAACCTAAACTTATCAGTACATACTAACTCCTCAACCGAAACTTGTCACAACACAGTAATTCCTCAACCTAAGCTTGTCAGTACACAGTAATTCCTCAACCTAAACTTACCAGTACACAGTAATTCCTCAACCTAAACTTACCAGTACACAGTAATTCCTCAACCTAAACTTACCAGTACACAGTAATTCCTCAACCTAAGCTTACCAGTACACAGTAACTCCTCAACCAGAGCTTGTCACTACACAACAAGTCCTCAACCGAAACTTGTCACAACACAGCAAATCCTCAACCAAAGCTTGTCACTACACAGTAACTCCTCAACCTAAGCTTGTCAGTACACAGTAACTACTCACGAATAGGCTTGTTCGTCGATACTCATACGATGTTTATTCCATCATGATAGCTAGTGAGTGAATATTATAATATCTTGGTAATAATATTTCTCAAAATAAAAACGAGGTCCATAGTCAGTATTTGTATTCATGCCTCCATAGCCATTACTTCAAAGTAATGTCTCCATACCCATTACTTTGTAATAACTTCTTCACAGTAAAGTCTCCATATTTATTACTTTATATTCATGTCTCTGTAGTGAGGTCTGCATACTCATTACTTTATAGCAAGGCCTCCATAATCATCACTTCGTAGTCATGTCTCCTTAATAAGGTCTGTGTGGTCATTATTTCATTTTTCCTGTTTCTTCAGACAGTCTGATCACATAGATGATACTTCCAGTTTGTTTTACGACAGTAGTACAAACCGAGAGCAACTGTTTTTGTGTTATTTAAGAAGATGTGCTCTATTTATTTGCTTTTATTTTCACCAAAATTATTGGTTATACCATTATTTTTCAATACGGAATACCATGAATATCCTTTTCATTCTCCAGCTACTTAATTATGTTATTTTCTGGTGCTTATGGTACGTAGACAGCTTTTCCATTAGCCTTTGTGGTTTTGGAGTCTCTCCCATTACGATATACTGTATTTTACTTACCAAGACATGATGTGTGACTTGTTTCAGGTTTCTTTATAGATGGTCCTGGTAATTCAAATTGATCCATATTTTATTCCTTTACTATATAAATTCTGAGCGTGGGAAAAGATTGTTAAATATTCTTCCCAAAAGCGATCAGTTTTCGATAGCATAATATTATCTACGCAACACTAGATAATGAATTTTATAAATAGTTGAAGAAAACCAATAATGCCATATTAAGTTCATAACAAACAATAAGTTTGTTGTACGACAGTAGTACAAACCGAGACCAACTGTTTTTGTGTAATTTAAGTAGATATGTTGTATTTATTTGTTGTTATTTTCATTAAAATTATTGATTATACTATTAAATACATCGAATGTTATTACTTTTTATTTTTATTCATTGTTTGTTTTTATATTTTTATTATAAAGGTTATGTTACATCATTTGCTTAATATAGTCAAACCTAGTGAGGTATTAATGAGATTATGGCTGAAAATGTACAGCTAGAGTATCCAACTTATAAAACAATGAACTCTAATCTTTATAAGCAGAAACGTAAGAAAAGTTTATTGAATTATCTATACTGATTGCTTGATTAATTTTAGTTTAGGTTTAAATATATAGCTTGATCTTTTCGGAAATTAATATCAAAATATAGTTTTAATATGTCCCGTTTTACTTCAGCTTTGTTTCGAATGTAATTGCCATGTAACTTTCTGCTTTGCATGTTCAAAATAGTTTTAATATAATGTTCTCAGCCCTTTGTGTATCACTGAGTTCTATAGTCATAACATAATGAAATTCAGCGTGATTATAGATTCAAATAAATCGATCACAGAATTAAAATTAATTTAATTCGATTATTTTTTTTTTTAAATTGGAATAAACGAAAGAAATGCTAACCATAAAAGAAGAAAGGTTCCAGTGTAAGGAAGAAGCTGCTTACGTTATGTTTATTTAAAAATGAAATAAGTAAGCCAATAAAAAACAACAACAAGTGATCTTAATTGCTTCTGTTTTCTTTGTGAAAATATTTACCCATGATATTCTTTGATATCATTTTTAATTTCAGATGAAGAAGGTTTTTAAATACAAAAGCAAATGTTTAATCACTGCATAAGCCAGCAGTCTCCAACATGTTGTTGTGTAATGTAATTAAGCCTAATAAATCCGTTAGGTTTTTCTGTTTTCTGAAAATTTATTAAAATTTGGTTTTCTAGAGTATCGAAGTACAGTTTTCTTTTCTTCAAGTATGCCAATTAATGTTTTTGTTTGTTTTTAAGGCCTGTCAAGTAAAGTTTTGTTTGTTTTTAAGGCCTGTCAAGTAAAGTTTTGTTTGTTTTTAAGGGCATATTTTTGTTTGTTTTTAGAACTTTCCAATTAATGTTTTGTTTGTTTTTAAAGCCTGCAAGTAGTGTTTTGTTTATTTTAAAGTCTGCCGAATAATGTTTTTGTTTGTTTCAGGGCCTTTAAAGTAGTGTTTCTGTTTATTTTTAAGGTCTGCCGAATAACGATTTTTTTGTGTGTTTTAGGCCCTTGCAATAATGTTTTTGTTCGTTTTTGGGCCTGTCAAGTAATGTTTTAAAGGCCTGCTAAGTAATGTTTTTATTTGTTTTTAAGGCCTGCCGAATAATATTTTTGTTTGTTTCAGGGCCTTTCAAGTAGTGTTTCTGTTTGTTTTTAAGATCTGCAGAATAATGATTTTTTTTTTGTGTTTAGGCCCTGGCAATAATGTTTTTGTTCGTTTTTGGGCCTGTCAAGTAATGTTTTAAAGGCCTGCTAAGTAATGTTTTTCTTTGTTTTTAAGACCTACCAACTAATGTTTTTGTTTGTTTTTGAGGACTGCCAAGTAATAGTTTTATTTGATTTTAGGGTCTGCCAAGTAATATTTGTGTTTGTTTTTAGGGCCTTCCAAGTACTGTTTTGTTTGTTTTTAGGACCTGTCAAATAATGTTTTAAGGACTGCTAAGTAAGGTTTTTATTGTTTTTAAGGTCTGCCGAATAATGTTTTTGTTTGTTTTAGAGCCTTTCAAGTGATGTTTTTGTTTGTTTTTAAGGCGAGACAATTAATATTTTTGTTTGTTTTTAGGGCCTTACAAGTAATGTTTTGTTTGTTTTTAAATCCTGCAAGTAATGTTTTAAGGACTGTAAGTAAGGTTTTTATTTGTTTTTAAGGCCTGCCGAATAATGTTCTTGTTTGTTTTAGGGCCTTTCAAGTAATGTTTTTGTTTGTTTTTAAGGTCTGCCAAATAATGATTTTGTTTGTTTTTAAGGCCTGCCAAATAATGTTTTTGTTTGTTTTTAAGGTCTGCCAAATAATGATTTTGTTCGTTTTTAGGGCCTGCCAATAATGTTTTTGTTTGTTTTTAAGGTCTGCCAAATAATGATTTTGTTTGTTTTTAGGGCCTGTCAATAATGTTTTTGTTTGTTTTTAAGGTCTGCCAAATAATGATTTTGTTTGTTTTTAGGGCCTTTCAATAATGTTTTTGTTTGTTTTTAAGGTCTGCCAAATAATGATTTTGTTCGTTTTTAGGGCCTGCCAATAATGATTTTGTTTGCTTTTAGGGCCTGCCAATAATGTTTTTGTTTGTTTTTAAGGTCTGCAAAATAATGATTTTGTTTGTTTTACGGCCTGTCAAATAATTTTTTCTTGTTTTTAAAGTAATATTTAAGGCCTGATAAGTAATGTTTTGTTTGTTTTTAAGGCCTGCCAAGAAATGATTTTGGTGTTTTTGAAGATTTCTAAGTTATATTTCTAAAAACGCAATTATGGTAAGAGTATCAACTTATTACCAAGCTTATCCACAACTCTACTGCTTCTAAAAGTCGGGTTTCGATACCCGTGGTAGGCAGAGCACAGAGAGCCGTTTGTGTAGCTTTGTGTTTAAACACAGTAACAACAACGACTCTACTGAAAACAATAATTGTTATTCGCGAGTCGTAATTGGGTTTTTATCTAAAGTTATTATGGGAGCGGATATTAAATAAAGGGGACTACACATTTTAGGTTTAGTAAAAACTAAAAATTGCGAACTTAACGTATAATAAAGACTGGAGATAAACTGGTAAACCTATTTTATACTGGGGAGAGAAGAGTTGACATGTTGTAAGATTGAGAGATGTATATTTTCCTTAAATAAAAACTGGAAAATCCATATTCCAGGTATAATAAAAACGGGGAGTGATATTAATAACACGCTACGCCAGACAAATTCTTTGTGCCCTGCCCTCAGCACTGTTGACTGCTTGTGGTGTCATTCAGGTTGAACATTAAACGTTAAAAGATGCAATTAAAGCACCAGCCCCATGGTGATCAGTATTAAGTTCATTTTTAGACTTAAAATTCTAAAACACCATAAAACTAAACACTTGAATTAGTACGTGATACCGAACTGAGGATAAAAGTTGGAGTTCTGTGTGTTCTCAATCACAAAGTGAAAGCTTATCTAAAAGTGTATTATACGATTGTAGGTTACTACTGAATAGTTTTAGTCATCGTGGAATAAATTACAAACCGTTTAACGTCTAAAGGATACATGTTAAAAGTGGGATGTTATAATTCGCTGCTATTTAACATTGTTAAATGTGAGGATTTTGGCTTGCATTAATATAAAAACGATAGAAGGAAAAGAGAGATATGAAAAAACACAGTAGCTTTCACTCTTCGGTGATTTAATCTTCTGACGGGAAAACCCAGTTGAGAACAGCGTAGTGACAAAAGAAAACTATCGACATGCCTGCCCTCTTCCTGGTATCAGGAAAGTCAGTCTCAAGGATGCTTTGTGAATTACAGAACTACAATTTTAGGTTACATATATCGACTTAAAAAACCAGAAGAACAAAAACACACCTTTATTAAAATTAGGTTTGAGTCTTTTATATTAAAAACACAGTTGGTGAGATAAAACTATAATTTCTTGTTCAAGATTAATTTTATATGTGGTAAGCTACCGCAGTATAAACGTGAAGAAGCTTTATATAAAACTCATCCGCTAGGAGGACGGTGACGATTCAGAGTTCTGACCGGTGACTACGCGGTAGACGTATTGAATACAAAAGGTATTTATACAAATTGCGTGTGAAAGCGCACACCTAATAAAGACACGAAAGGAAAGTAAGTGATACAGGTTTTAACGAATCTGGAACGGTGATCATACGTGGTATTTACGAAAGTTAAGTTGTAGTTTCCTTAGTTTGATGATAAGTCTGGAGGTATTTTACACTCAGTTAGAAACAAGTATGTGATTAATTTGTTAAATATTTCGTATGAATAAAAAAAGTAATGACTTTATTTCATAAATTACTTCTTTCGTGTTTTGGAATGTCTTTTTTTTTTTTCTCTCTCAGGCTGTAGTTTGCTTTATGAATGCTGATATATCCACTGTCGTTTTGTGTATATATTACTCAATTTATAAAGCACGTTATTTTGTGTTATTTAAAACTTTAAAACACCATAAAGACTAGATATATAAATTATTTCTAAAGGTTGTTTATGAGAATTCAATGTTTTCTATGGTCAGGTAATTATATACAACCCTCCCCTCAAGTGGCACAGCGGTATGCCTTTGGATTTACAACTCTAGAAACCGGATTTCAATACCGTGATAGGTACAGCACAGATAGCCAGTTGTGTAGCTTTGTGCTTAATTACAAACAAAATTATTAACAAACTGACGCTAAAGACCCAGTTACTTCACGAATAGCTTCCAACGCATGAAAACAAAGTACCAAAGGGACTTCAGTTATTACCTTTTATTTATATTATATTTTTACCCCTATGTACAATATAAATTTTAAAAAAACTATACGCAAGTTGAGCACTTCTCTCTTCCATGGAAAGTTTCTAAAACGAACCTTCTCCAATTCCATTTATTTCCATTTCAGTGAATGTTTTTGTATATTTCAGCTTTGGAACGAACAGATATCCAACTATCACTTGTAGAAATCGTAGCATCACCATTAGAACCATGAAACTTTATATATCGCTGTTGTTCCTGGTTACCCTGGCCTTCTTGGTGGCTGAAGCAGTTCCGACTTTTAACCATCGCTTCAAACGAGGTGTCCCCGGTTCCGGCTTCATTAACTCATTTATTCCATTTGGACCAGGAGGATTTTCATTTGGTTTCAATTTTCCAGATTTTGCAGCATACGGCAGACAGCTGTTAGGTGGTATCCAAGGTATGTTGGAATTTATTTTTATTATTAAAAAAAACATTACAGGTACATGTAAAATAATGTGAGAAGTTATAAAATTTAATAGAAGTGAGCGAATGTTTTAGTTTATAAAAATTTGTTTGTCACTTGAGATGGCGTTGTCGTCAGTATTAACACTTGATTTTGTTGTTCGAAATTGTGCTGGTTGTGGTGTCATGGTTAATCATGCGTAGACTGTTATTCCGAGAATTTGTGCTTCGCATTAAGTTATTACAAAAACGCGCTACGTATTTTGAGACAATGGATGCACTATAACAGTGACGTTCAAATGTCATTATTTGATTACACAAAATTAGTTCAAGAATTGGCCCGGCATGGCCTAGCGCGTTAAGGCGTTCGCTTCGTAATCTGAGGGTCGCGGGTTCACGCCCGAGTCGCGTCAAACATGCTCGCCCTCCCAGCCGTGTGGGCGTTATAATGTAACGGTCAATCCCACTATTCGTTGGTAAAAGAGTAGCCCAAGAATTGGTGGTGGGTGGTGATGACTAGCTGCCTTCCCTGTAGTCTTACACTGCTAAATTAGGGACGGCTAGCACAGATAGCCCTCGAGTAGCTTTGTGCGAAATTCCAAAACAAACAAACAAACAAAAAAGTTCAAGAATTGGCGGTGGGTACTGCTACTTCCTTTTAGTCTAACAGTTCAAAATTTAAGATTACTATGTAAAGATAGCCTTTATTTATCGTTGCACGAGGATTATTAAAAAAAAAGAAAAAATATTGAGGATTAGTTTTATATATTTTATTTGATAACAATATTAATTAATGGTTAAGGATTTTCAATGGTTATAATTTTGACAAACCTGCTATATCAAAAGCAAAACAGAAACTGTGTACATTACATCACTATACAGGGTGGCCCGTAAGTCCCTACCCATCCATATGTTATCATGTTATGTTCAATTACGCATGTATTATAAATTTTTTCTTTTTTATTCAGAGAAATATGGCCGATTTAAGACTAATTACACTTGAAAATGTCTCACAGAACATGGCGTCGCATAATATTATGCAGCGAGAATGAGGGACAGCACACAGATACACTGGATACATAAGATACAAGGATGGGTAGGGACTTACGGGCCACCCTGTATATTAGGCCTACTTTATTCATCTGCTTCGTGCATTTTTTGATGCACTGTGAATTCAGCGAAACTAGTCTGTTGTCGTGGGAGTCACGAATCTAAGAGTAGATTAGGCCTCTGCGTAATATTTCCTGACACTCATGTTTGGTGTAGAAAATAAATTGACAAGTTCTGAAATTATAACATGTGAAACTGTTTTCCTTTTTCAATAATAGGAGCTCTTTCTGGCATTCAGCGTGCCGTGGGGAACGAGGCTAGGAGATACCCGGCTGGACCCTCAGGAAATGTATTTTACGTAAATGGTATGAGATGTTACGTGAGAAGGTATGTCGACAAAGGACATGGAGGCTATGGAGTTGCTAGTAGTTTCAGCTGTTCTCCTGCTTAGAGAGAGAAAAAAGTAAGAAAATAGTATTTATATGTTTCTAAAAAAACTGTTAAGCCTGTAATGCTTAGAAAATATTGTATTAAAACAAGAAGTAATTTTACTCTATAACCATAACTAACATTCTTCGAAAAATAATGACTGACGCATCTTTTGTGTTTGTAATTACGACCTTCATTAGAGCAATCGTCATTTGTGCAGAAATGGACTTTTTACCTTGTTTACGGACTATTAGATGATGGTCAACGACTATCACCATAGATATCTTGTAACCTGCTCGATTGTTACCTAGGTAGAGAATTCGTTAAACCAGCTCAGTCACAGTTTCATTATATTTTGTAGCACATGGTGGGATAAAATATGAACGGTCGTAGCAACTTGAAAATACATAATATCTTAGGCTTACCGTATGTGACTGTGTAAATATATAGAAATATATTTCATGTCCTCAAAATAACGTTTTTTAAAGGAAGCGGTCAAAAGTTAAAATAATATTCATTATTTAAAAAATATATAAAGTGAGAAGAATAGAACATATAACATTAACAGTTTTTTTTCTTCTTTTAATGTTATTTTATATATTTGTACTGGAAACAAAGTTCTTTCATTTCGATATGGCATAATTAAAACCTTAACAAAGCATCTATTTATCTGTCTGTCTGTGGTCAGAGTTAGAAGTTATCGTGTCACATTGTGAATTCATAGTTAATGTATCATTGCCAGAAAATCGCATTCCACACTTTGAGGGTGATGGGTGGCAATTCAATTCTACTACTCAGAATAGCACAAGAAAGGTGGTTGTGGTGTTAGCTGGCTGCTTTGACTTTAGTCTGTCAGTTGAAAATTAGGGGCAGATAGCTTTTGTATGGGTTTGTGCGAATACCACAATTCGATTTGAGAAACGTTTTAAGCTTTATGTTATCTTGATGATATAAACCATATATATCACAATCTTACTTTCTATATATTCAAAACGTTTTTTTATCACCTTGATCAAAAAGTGAGTTGACGTTATAGACATACAAATGAATCGCCTTTATAATGAGATGCCTTCTCTAAAATATCTGTTAAATAACAAGGCAACGTAAATTATCTCTCGCTTAAAAGTAATTTGCTTGTTTGAGAAATGGTGCAGTGCGAAAACTAACCATTTCTCAAGAAAACGATATTTGATTTATTTGTTGTTACACACAAAGCAACACAATGGGCTACCTGTGCTGTGCCGCTCATGAGTCTTAATTGGTTTGTTTTTTACTTCTGCGCAACCTGTCCCTAATTTAGCAGTGTAAGACTAGAGAGAAGGCAGTTAGTCATCACCATCACCCTCCAACTCTTGGGCTACTCTTTTGTTAACGAACAGTGGGATTGACCGTCACATTATAATGCCCCCACGGCTGTAAGGGCAAATATGTTTGGTGTGATGGGGATTCGAACCCACAATTACGAGCCGAGCACCCTAACCACCTGTCCATGCCGTGGCCCACGAGTCTTGAAACCCTGTTTTTAGTGATGGCAGCCCTTAATGCCGAGCAACTGTGAGCCATTTCATTCGCAATATTTTGTGGCATGTTTTAAAGACGATCTGGCAAGGCCTGGTGATTAGGACACTCAACTCACGGGTCTGAATGTGTTACCGAACATGCTCATCCTATCAGACACAAGGGAGGAGTTATAAGGTTACAGTCAATCACACGTTTCGTCGGTAAACAAATATTCTGTTAGTTAGCAGTGGGTGATATTGACTTGTCTGCGTCTTTTAAATTAAAGTTAGCTAGAATAGATGGCGCTGTAATAAGTTTACGTGCAGTTGAACAATCATATTTTTAAATCGTGAGAAGAACGATTCTTCATCGTTACACAGAGCTACCATACTTTCTTCTGAACATATAGGTTTCAGTTTTCTTACTTTATTTAATTCACTTCGAAACACGTGTTGTTGTTGTTGTAGTTGATTTAACAAAAATAAGTAAACAATATTTGAATATTTTGGACAATGAAATTAAAATTACTTTATATAAGAATAGGAAAGTATAATACCACATAAATTTTATGTGAAAAAACAGAAAAAAAATCTATTTTATTAAAGCTTTTTGTATTTTTGGTGCAGGTGGGATGTGAAACTAGATACAGAAAACAACGATGTCGTTGGGATGATATCCGGATCCTTATTATATATCTTCAGCCTTATTTATCTTCAGCCTTATTTATCTTCTGTAGTTAATGAAGGATACGCAAAGGGTTCTTCTGTGAAACAAAATAATCGTTTGTAATATGTAGTAATTTTAGACAATAAACTATATTGTATTAAAGTTACCTAGATTTTCTTAAATTATCGACGTATTCACAAATTAGAGAAGTTAATTATTACATACGGTGTTTGTTTGTTTTCTTATAGCAAAGCCACATTGGGATTTCTGCTGAGTCACCCAAGGGTAATCGAACCCGCGATTTTAGTGTTGTAAATCCATAGACTTACCGCTGTACAAGCGGGGTACTATATACGGTAAAACATTAAGCTCAACTATATATATAATTAAAACATGTCACAAATCACTTTCTTAAAAACGTCTCTCCCGTCATATTATCTGTTCAGCTACAAAGACTCTACAATAATCTTTAGGTTAGTGTGATAAGATGCGGGTTTGACGATTCAAGGCTAGAGTCGCGACATGTCACTGAACACGACCCGCACTTTCAACTGTTGAGGTACCTTGTTAAAGTCAACCACATCATCTGGCTTAAATAGTTTCTTAATTCAACCCATATGTTGTATAATAAAGTGCCATTGAGGTGAACGTATCGAACACCAATTTATATCATCTTAATTCAACCCTTATGTTGTATAATAAAGTGCCATTGAGGTGAACGTATCGAAATACACCAATTTATATCGTCTTAATTCAACCCTAATGTTGTATAATAAAGTGCCATTGAGGTGAACGTATCGAACACCAATTTATATCATCTTAATTCAACCCTAATGTTGTATAATAAAGTGCCATTGAGGTGAACGTATCGAACACCAATTTATATCATCTTAATTCAACCCTTGTGTTGTATAATGAAGTGCCATTGAGGTGGTATGAACTTGTGTTGTATGCCATTGAGGTGAACGTATCGAACACCAATTTATATCATCTTAATTCAACCCTTATGTTGTATAATGAAGTGCCATTGAGGTGAACGTATCGAAATACACCAATTTATATCATCTTAATTCAACCCTTATGTTGTATAATGAAGTGCCATTGAGGTGAACGTATCGAAATACACCAATTTATATCGTCTTAATTCAACCCTTATGTTGTATAATAAAGTGCCATTGAGGTGAACGTATCGAACACCAATTTATATCAATATAAGTACCTTTTCCTTTACCACTTTTGAACATTTTTAGTCAAACATCATTCCATTATTCAGCAAAAACCAAACAAATTCGTGACTATAATACTGCAGGTTTTGTTTTCAGAAGCCAATGGCTACATTTCTGACGTAAGACTATCATTAACTGTCTTTTTGACAAAACAAAAACAAACAAAATTCTTAACATGACGTATCGATTGTTACCACGGTCGTAGCAGCAAAACTGAAATTTGAATGATTTAAAACTGTATTTACGTAACTTGCGCTATTTGTCAAGGACGAGGTTCAACAACAGAATCAATTTTCGAGTTATACTTACGAGAGGTCTTTGTTTGTTTTTGAATTTCACGCAAAGCTACACGAGGGCTATCTGCGCTAGCCGTCCCTAACTTAACAGTGTAAGACTAGAGGGAAGGCAGCTAGTCATCACCACCCACCGCTAACTCTTTGGCTACTATTTTAACAACGAATAGTGGAATTAACCGTCACTTTACAACGCCCTCACGGCTCAGATTACGAGTCAAACGCCTTCACCAACCTGGCTATGCCGGGACCTATACTTTCAAGCATTTATAAATTTCATGTCAGAAACAAAAGTTATTTCAAATAATTCCACAAACTGGCAATGGAAGAATAACATCAGAATAACTGAAGTGACTTACGAAATTTATATTTAATTTATTTTGTATGCATCACCAATTATTGACTTTAAAATATCAAGCAAAGATACTGGCGATTTATTATTTTACTTTAATCGATAGTTACATATCTAGCTTTGACCAGTATAATAGTTAGGCTTGTCTTCAAACACATTTTTTTTTTATTGCGTCAATTTTCTTTCTCAAATCGGGTTTGAATCCCCATCACACCAAATATGCTTGCCCTTTCAGCTGTGGGATCATTATAATGTGTCTCTCAATCCCACTATTCGTTGGTAAAACAGTATCCCAAGAGTTAGCGGTGGGTGGTAATGACTAGCTGCCTTCCCTCTAGTCTTACACTGCTAAATTAGGGACGGTTAGCGCAGATAGCCCTCGAGTAGCTTTGTGCGAAATTCAAAACAAACCAAACTTTCCAAACTATATTATTTGAAATGTATAATGTGAAATCTAGGATGTCAACAGAAGCTTATGCCGAATAGGTGATCCTGTTTATACAACAATGAATACAAAAATAAATAAAGCGAATCTTTATTTTGTTTCAGCGTACTGAGAAACCGTCGTTGTGAGCGTGACAATAAATCGAATAAATCTGTCAGCTGTAACTTAGATTGTTTAATACAGTTGCCACTAGATAGCAGTAGTATATAGTAATAGTGGAGAAGTGAGTTCAATAACAAAATAAAATTTATGTAATTAAAAAAGCTGCCTGTACTGTATTATAAGTTTATAAATACAAAATGTGATACTACCATGAATGGTTTTAATAAAAAACTAGGTCACAAGTAGAAGGAAGAAATATTATATATTTAAAGAAATATATTCGATAGCATGATTTTTTTTGTTTTTAATTTCGCGCAAAGCTACATGAGGGCTATATGCGCTAGCTGTCCCTAATTTTGCAGTGTAAAACAAGAGGGAAGGTAGCCAATCATCACCACTCACCGCCAACTCTTGGGCTACACTTTTACCAACGAAATGTGGGATTGACCGTAACATTATAACGCCCCCACGGCTGAAAGGGCGAGCATGTTTGTTGTGACGGGTATTCGAACCCGCAACCCTCAGATTACGATTCATGCACCTGACCATACCGTTTATTTTTTAAAAATGTAACACTTACATCAGATTGTCAGTAACTACATAATATTCTGAGAATAAAAAGAAACAAAACGGAATCCGAGAAAAGTGTTTATTGTATATGGTTCTTAAGATATAACATTTTGTTTAATCTGCATTACAAATAAACTTTTCATAATTAATATAATTCAACAAATCAAATAGCTCAATGACTACAGGACAACAGTAAGTCTTCGAATTTACAATGTTCAAATCAGCGGTTCGATTGCCCTCAGTATACGCAACAAATAGCTCACCATATATGCAAAAAACGGCTCGTTTGGGTTGAGAAAATATTTTACATAGAAGTGCTCTTCTATAGAATGGCTCTTCTATAGCTCTTCTATGTAAAATATTTTCTCAACCCAAACGAGCCGTTTTTGCATATATATTTCTCTGCAAGTGGGTTTTATCGACATCACTGAAATAGCTCACTGTGGCCTTGCTATAAGAAAAACATACATATGCAATTGCTATTATATGCAATATACCACAGACTTTAATGTAATCCAATTATAAATTTGTATCTGTGGTTTGCCTTGAATTTCGCACAAAGCTACACAAGGGCTATCTGCGCTAGCCGTCCCTAATTTAGCAGTATAAGACTAGAGGGTAGGTAGCTAGTCATTACTACCCATTCATTGCCAACTCTTTGGCTACTCTTTTACCCGCAAGTAGTGGGATCGACCGTAACATTTTAATGCCCCCAAGGCTGAGAGAGCGAGCATGTTTGGTGCGACGGGGATTCAAACCTGCCATCCTCAAATTACGAGTCCAACGCCTTAATCCACCTGGTCACGCCGGGCCAAATTGTTATTTATAGTAACAGTTAAAAGTTGCTTCTTTATTTACATTACAACACAAATGCTATCAGCATGATTTCAAAATTTATAAACTATTATTTCTTTAATGTAACGTTTTTGTTACATTAGTTTTGTTACATTGAGTTGTTTTTAATAAAAAGATTAAAAGAATTCAAGACCACTTAATGAGACGAAACCATTTCATTTCAGTTAAAAGTTCGTAGAAGCTTAAATCACTTTTAAACTGCTGTAAATTGTTTAGACCAATTTAAAGATGAACTGATTTGTACAAATTAGCTCGATAGGTCTTATCACAACAAACGTTCTTTGTTTTACGAATCTAATACAGTGTTTCATGGAACTTCGATTTATACTTTGTTATAATGGTTTTTATGACTAAAGTGAACTTAACATGACATTAAATCATCAAAAATACCCAACTCTGTGTATTGAAATATATCTTATGAAATCTGAGTATTTGAAGAAGTTTTCCATAAGGGTGTGAAAGACATTCTAACTGTGCTGGTGTTAAATATTTATTTTATTTTAACCTAAAGTAAAATTAGAAATATAACACTATGTAACACAAACAACACTATGTAACACAAATTATGTTCCTGGATAGTATGTGTTATTTCTTAATTGCTTATGTTGTAAAAGTATAGAAAATGACCATTATTCCCTTCGAACTTTGCTTTTGTGACCTGGATAATGAAATTTAGAAATTAACCTATTTTCTATGTAAAAACGGGAAAATTTGCACATTTTTATTTACATAAATAAAAATAACATATGAATTAAGATTTACATTATTTATACTAAAGTTATACAAAAATGTTTAGAAGCGAGATTTTCGACTGTAATGTAAATCAATTTCACGTATCAGCCCCAAATATAGTCTCCCATCATGTTTTCATTATACACTCCTTGGTAGCGGCGCTCAAAGTCCAGTATATCTTGGTGGAAGCTCTCGCCTTGCTCCTCTGAGTATGTTCCCATGTTATCCTTGAATTTATCAAGATGAGCGTCAAGGATATGGACTTTCAGGGACATCCAGCAGCCCATTTTACCGTAGTTCTTCACCAGAGCCTCAACCAGTTCCACATAATTTTCGGCTTTGTGACTACTGAAGAAGCCCCGAACCACTACGACAAAGCTGCTCCAAGCTTTTTTTTCCTTCCTACTGAGCTTCTTGGAGAATTCTGTGTACTTCAGGATCTTCTTTATTTGTGGTCCAACGAAGACACCAGCTTTGACCTTTGCCTCAGACATCTTAGGGAAGAAATCTCGAAGGTACTTGAAGACTGCAGACTCCTTATCAAGAGCTGTGACAAATTGTTTCATAAGACCCAATTTTATGTCAATGGTGAGAACAACATCTTCTGGAGGTCCACTAGTGGCTCACACTTGACATTGTGCCTCCCCACAGAGTACTCGGTCCGTTGTGGCCAGTGCTTCCTGTTGTAGTGCACTGCGGTGTTATTATGAAGAATACATTTATTTCATCCACAACTAATGTGTAAGAGGTTCATACAAAATATTTTATATGTGATATTTTTCTATACTATTGGGAAATTTTTTAAAAAATTAAAAGGTATTTAAATTTTGAAAGGACTAAAATTTGTATAATTTAAAATCTTACTATTCAAGCAAGCAAACATTGTCCATCTTACCTTCTACAGTTTTTTTGCAGTGTTTGCAGGTAAAACGAGGTGCCCAGGGTTTATATTGATCCACGACAGACATACCGAAATATACCTTGTAGTCTTCACACATTTTAGTAGATGTTGTCACACAGTACTTTTTCGCTCTTGTCTTGATAAATTGGCCACATACATAGCAGAATGCGTCTGGAGAATGCTTGCAGTTTCATGATGCCATGTCTGATAAAATCAGATAGGTCTATGCCTTCACTTAGGCAGCTAAAACTAAACTGAAGTGGTGAGTGGTATTTATATAAAGTAATGTTTTAAGTTGTAATAAGACAGTGATATGTAGCTAACCTTTTAATGTGAACAGTTCAGCTTTAATATTGTTATTTAATAAGATGTACGCACATTTCACTGTTAACAATTTAACTTTCATATTCTATAGTGAGATGTATCCAACCTTTCACTGTTAAAAACAAAACGTTCATGTTGCTATATGCTTGAGCCCCTGTATATATATTACTATGGAAAGTTCTAGAAAAGGTTCTTGTAAGTTCGAGAAAATTCGCTATCAGCTACTCAGCATTGAATCTACCTGGAATATTTTGGAAAATGAGTGAATTTGAAAATTTCATTACTCAGGTCACAAAAGCAAAGTTTGAAGAGAGAAATAGGTCTTTTCCATTTACTTTAAACATAAGCAATTGGAAAAAAAAACACTTTCTGCCCAGGAACAAGAAGAAGTAAACGTTTTTTTTCATAGTGTAATCTGCGTCGTAGAGGCCTAATATTATTTTATTCGCCATATCCTTTGCTGCGGAATAAAGATTTGTCTATGTCAACAACAACAACAAAAATGTTGTTCCGCTTCTTTTAATGGCAGTATGTATGTTTTAAAATTC
The DNA here is from genome assembly GCF_004210375.1 of Tachypleus tridentatus. Classification (NCBI taxonomy): domain Eukaryota; kingdom Metazoa; phylum Arthropoda; class Merostomata; order Xiphosura; family Limulidae; genus Tachypleus; species Tachypleus tridentatus. The sequence continues at coordinate 172,226,881 of NC_134825.1, forward strand.
ATCTTTCTCTGTGACATTGTTACGAATATTAATGTATTGTGTAAATCAACATAATGGTTAACAAATAGGTTATGTTTCTGTAGTCACTTTACTCAATTAGCCGGAATAATTCTTTACATTAGTTAAACATGGATGTAAATTTGGTAATTTTATGTTTCTAGTGCTCGTAAGGAATAACTTAATAAATTTTTATTGAAACAAAAATTCTCACTTCGTTCGATAGGAAGATACACTACATTAAAATGTCTATTTTGAGGATTAGTCGAGCAAGGAAATGATACAGATTTCTTAGATAACACTTATCATGTGTGGATGTTGGAACATCCTCCATAATTTATTGACACGAGTACTGCTACATCTTGAAGATGTACAAAAGACACATCTAACAGCTGAATCATTTTAAAAAGATGGCGCTAATCTTTGTATTTAAAATCAGAATTAATTTTAATGAATCATCTGTGAGCTATTGAAAATATCACGTCAAAAATATAATATGACACGAGTTTTCCTACAACATCCACTATACTTAACGTCTTGATTATGTGTTGATACAACGTTAGAAATATACCGTATAGTTCAATGCCCATTTTTCTATTTTCATGGAGAGTTTATAATCTAAATATGTTACTGAAACGCCGTTCTTTCGTTTGGTGTGTTCCTCTGAATTATTCAGCGAAAATAGTTTGAAATTCAGTGCACTTAACGATAATAAATTGTTATATTTTTTCTTTCATGTGTACACTACACACACACAAACGTAAAAATAATTTACTTGTACAATTACGGTTATTCGATCGAGTAAATGAACTTAGAGCTAATTACATAACGGATTTAGCATTATATGTTTATTTTAATATCGTTTAGCTTAAATTTCTGATATATTTATAAATGCATGTAACTTATACTGCTATGTTTGTGTTGTGAAATTATCGCCTTCTTTTACTAAAGTTATAGAAGATTCTCGAGTGTAAGAATCAACATTGTTCGCTGTTTGTATGTAAACACTAGTGACTGCCAATATTGTTGCCTCACTGAAATGTCTAGAAGTTCTCCTCTTAGACTTGTACAATTAACAAACACAATGCGACAAGAAGCAACACACATTGTTGTTTTGCTCGAGTCGGTACACAATGAACCTCGGAATCCATCACTGTGATTGATGCTTATTAATTAAGAAACTGCAAGGAACATTTATAGATTTGGAACATTACAAATCGTTAAACTTCAGCGGATTAACATCGAACGTTAGTATACGAAGACATTTTGATTTCAGAGTGAAAAAACTCACGTGTGATCAGCGAAGAGCTAGTTAGCTCCCTGTTGTACCTATATCAATTCAGAATTAATTCGCTCATTGTGAACCCTCGATAGAATATCAAGGAAGCTCCGAATCGTAAGAAGATTCTATATTGTTTACAAGTTTGTACAACTTTTTTATATAAATCCTTATTATAGATTCTATTATTTTGTATATTAAAATGTATTTGTATTATGAAAAAAAACTGTGTGTATCAATTTTGTTGGTAAATATAATAAATTTGATATGTATTGATATTTAATTAACTTTTAAATCAAAAATTACAATTTAACCTACTTTCAGGCCATTTGAAACTATAATACATAACATAATAAATTAGAGACTCGACCGAGATAAATCATAATACGTAACAAAATAAACTGAAGGCTCGTCCAAGATAAATTGGAAGACTTAACAACAACACTGATCCGAATACTTCATTTAAACTGTGCGATTAAAAACAACTGATTACTCAATACTAATTCGCTCTCACTACTCTCTGCACTAAGTGATAGAAAACACATTGAACTAAGGATTCTTGAATTTATAAATTATGATCTACCCTCGTCACTCGAAAATTCCGAATTTACTAGATGTTTGTGACATTAAATCCAGTACTTTCAAAGCCTACTCCAACAAATATACTTGATCTTAACGTCATATGCCCTCTAGCTAACGTCCGAATAAAAGCTTGTTTGTTTTTTGTTTGTTTTTGGAATTTCGCACAAAGCTACTCGAGGGCTATCTGTGCTAGCCATCCCTAATTTAGCATTGTAAGACTAGAGGGAAGGCAGCTAGTCATCACCACCCACCGCCAACTCTTGGGCTACTCTTTTACCAACGAATAGTGGGATTGACCGTCACGTTATACACCCCCACGCCTGGGAGGGCGAGCATGTTTAGCTCGACGCGGGCGCGAACCCGCGACCCTCGGATTACGAGTCGCACGCCTTACGCGCTCGGCCATGCCAGGCCTCCGAATAAAAGCATTGAAAATATAGCTCTAAGTATTATTTACTGTTTGTTTTTGAATTTCGCACAAAGCTACTCGAGGGCTATCTGCGCTAGTCGTCCCTAATTTAGCAGTGTAAGGCTAGAGGAAAGGCAGCTAGTCATCACCACTTACCGCCAACTCTTGGGCTTCTCTTTTACCGACGAATAGTGGGATTGATCGTTGCGTTATAACGTCCCCACGGCTGAAAGGACGAGCATGTTTGGTGTGATGGGGATTCGAACTCGCGACCCTCAGATTACGAATTGAGTGCCTTAACCACCTGGCCATGACGAGCTGAATTTAGTTATACTCTTCAAAATAGAAACAAAAAAGGCAAAATATGAGACAAATTGTTAACAAGTTTATTCCGGGTAGTTCTGTATGACATGTGTGAAACTTTGCACATTCACTGCTGAACATCTAAAGTCTGCAAAGGCGAAGTCCGCGCTCACTAGGTGAAGTTTAACGTCACTCAACGTCAATAACGAGTATGCCCCCCGTGAGCATCAATAACTGCTTGGCATCTCCTGCCCATGGAAGCGATGACATGACGAATCACATCCTGTGGAATGGCTGTCCACTCAGCCTGCAAAGCTGCTGCAAGCTGAGGTAGAGTCTGTGGTTGAGATTGTCGCCGTCGCAGACGTCGGTCCAACTCGTCCCAAAGATATTCGATGGGGTTTAAATCTGGTGATCTGGAGGGCCAGGGAAGAACGTTGATGTTGTGGTGTCTCAAAAAGACAGTGATGAGTCGGGCTGTGTGAGGACGGGCGTTGCGATGTTGAAAAACGTCGTTGACGTTCACCATGATGAGTTGCACATGGGGCCTAAGAATCTCGTAGACGGTTGCGTACGGTCTGATCGGAAATCCTACGCAGCCCTGGTATGGTTGAGGCAGTAGACGTCGCAGTAGTAGTTCTATCCCGAAGGTGACGTAACCGGATGTAGCGATCTTGTGAGGGCGTGGTCACACGAGGTCTGCCAGATCGTGGGCGGTCACGAGTTGATCCATGTTGTTGGTGACGATTCCATAGCCTTGTGATGGTGCTTGGGTGAACATTCACAGCTCTGGCAACATCTGATCGAGATTCGCCTGCTTCCAAGCAACCAATGGCGTTGTTGCGTTGTGCTTCAGTCAGTCTTGGCGTAACTGTATTGCGTGTCGGTGGCTTAACACTAAACTATGGAAACCAAGAACCCGTCACTTTTATCGGGATTTTGCACATGTTGCTCTTGTAGAACATGCAGATCTCTCAAACAAGTTTATTGGACACGCATGCGTTTTGGCGAAAAATCCGATGTTTTCCTCCGTTTTCAAAGTGCACAACTTTTATTGTCATTTTGGTCTGACAAACAGTGCCTTAACACGTGTAACATCACATACTCTGAGCTTGTAACGTTATTACATATATTTCTCTTTAAAATAACAAACATATCCCTTTTGCGTTTCTTTTTTTTGAAGAGTATATTTAATGAGTTAAAAATACAAGTTTTCTTCTACATAGAGAGACTTTCTACATTTTCAGAATAAATCAAAACCAGTAAATATTTAATTATGTGTCATGATCATTGATAAAATCAAACTGGTAAGGGGTTAATGAATCACACATTCAACATTGTTTAGTTTTTGACTTGATAAAAAAAATGGCATGCATAAATCTGATTTTATTTCGTTAAAATATAGAATGTGGTTAGGCCCAGCATGGCCAGGTGGATTAAGGCATTCGACTCTTAATCTGAGAGTCGCGGGTTCGAATCCCCGTCACACCAAACATACTTGCCCTTTCAGCCGTGAAGGTATTATATTGTAACTGTCACTCCCATTCGTTGGTAAAAGAGTAGCCCAAGAGTTGGCGATGGGTGGTGATGATTACCTGTCTTTCCTTTAGTCTTACGGTTAAATTAGGCACGGCTAGCACAGATATCCCTGGTGTAGCTTTGCGCTAAATTCAAAAACAAACAAATCTATTTATCTAAAGTTAATTCAATTTCACCTGCCCACGCTGGTACAACAGCAAATCTACGGATTTACAATCAGGAGTTCGATTTTCCTCGACGGACCCAGCAGATTGCCTGATGAGGCTTTGCTGTAAGAAAACACACACACAATTTTATCTGAATTTACCACATTAACATGATAACTCATTTTAGAGGGTTTATCAGCATTACCGAAATATTTAGTAAGCTTATTTAAAATATATGTAAAGGAATTTAGGCAGATTAAATTACATTGGATTTATGTATTTTGAAGTATCGTACATCTATCAAGAATGGACAAACCAGTTAAAACGACGCCCTCTTTAAATCTAGAAAACTGATCAGTATTAGCTTTAAGATTTTAATTTCGTTTCTTTATCATGTTAGCGAAACATGTGGCTACGTTACCTTTCCAACAATAAGTTTGATTCACGGTTGTTTAATGTGTTTATTATTAAGCACAAAGCTACTCGTTGGATTACGTGTGCTGTGTCCATATCGGATATCGAAAAACTCGTTTTTAATACTACAATATTTAGGCTTATTAGTGAACTTCTGGGACTAATATATTTTTTCTTTATGGTTTGGCGCAAGGCCATATGATGGGCTATCTATGTCCCTTTCACTGCGGGAAATCGAACCACGGATTTTTACGTTGTAAATCTGTAACCTTACCGCTACCCCCTCTGCATGAAATAACTACAGAGAAATTGTAACGCTGTTAGAGATATCCAAATAATTTAGTGAAAAAAAAACTAATTTATTCTTCCACATTGTGGAATTTTCGTGAATTGAAACAAGTTATTTATTTTCAAGGAACCTCACAATAACCTCAGCCCTAAAATAACCTCGGCTATAAAAGTTGCTAATGCAAAACTTAATATATCTTTCAAACTTTGAATTTTAACGTCAGCTTTACTGCAAATAAATAGCTTATTTTATTACATTTATTGTTTCTAGTAAACTAACAAACTACTTACCTAAAACAACTACTAGCTTACTAAAACTTTTTTTCTACTCGTCCATTACAACCTTATTCCAGAATTTCTAAAATAATTTTAATCATCCGGCTGAATAAAGTAATTGATCTGATTGATTGGCCATGGAAAAATAAAATTTCAAGTAGCATGTGTTATGTATTTATGATAATGTTTGATCTGATAAAAAATAAAAATAAACAAAAACATTAGTTTTAGTACCTTTATTTTATTATATAATAGTCTTCTACTGGGACAGCGTTAACTATACGGATTTACAACGCTAAAATTATGGGTACGATTCTTCTCAGTGGACACAGCATATAGTACAATGTGGTTTTGCTATAAGAAAAAACACAGAATATATTGTTACATAATTAATGTATTTTAGCAACAAGGATTGTATGGTGTCAGCCTGCGATCTGTAAAGTTGGTCGCATGTAATTTTAATCAATCTCGCAGATTTACATTATTTGTACAACTTTAATAATTAGTATTAGTTTGTTATTATTAAGCATAAAACTATATAATGCGCTATCTATGTTATGCCCATAATGGGTAATGAAACTCGAATTTTATTATTATAAACCTTACAGTTGAGCCAGTGGGTGTAATGGCAGTGATGACTTTTATTTATACAGAAAAATCAGAAAGAAAACTATGACAGAACGCATATCATTTAATAAATAATTATAAAGAATAATAAACTAATAATATTATTACAGAATAATGTTATATATTTTAAAATTTATAATATGTATTATGACTTAAAATAAGAATTCAACAAATTACAATCTTACACGTAGGTAGAAAATATTTAACGTTTCACTCTTTTTGGTTGCTGTTTTAACTCATAGTGTTATATTATTCAAAGTCAAGTGGAAACACTACTAATGTCTTCTTTAGTTATTTAAATTTTGGGTATGACGCTTATTCTAATCTTTTAATGCTCAAATATTAGGTTGTCCAGAAATAAATGCTGGAATTCTTACGATGACATTTAGAAGCTGAATATTGAGTAACTTTTCGTTGGTTGGTTGGTTTAGTCCAACGTTTGTCGCTTATAAGGTGTCTTAATTGTCTGTTGTTTCAACTCTACTTAGAGTAAGTTTCGCAACCCCCAAGGAGGCATGGACAAGAAGGAGTTTTGTCTGATTTTCCTCTACGACTTGAAACTTGGACGAAAAGCTACCCAAACTACACGGAACATCAATCAGGCATTCGGCCGCGGATCTGTTGCTGATCGTACAATTCAGCGTTGGTTCCAAAGGTTTTCACATGGAAATGAAAGTCTTGAAGACCACGAAGGTCGTGGAAGGAAGCCATCTTTAGATAAAAACACATTAAAGGAAGCAATTGAGACAGATCCTCGCAAAACAGTACTTGAACTTGCAGAAAAGCTAAACACAAGCAAATCAAGCATTGCCAACCATCTGAATGCGATTGGAAAAACGTGAAAGTGGGTTCCACTTAAGCTTACTGAAGATAACAAAATCGGCATTAAGAGACCTGTCAAGGATGACGCTCCATAAATTGAACGAATTGGGAATGGAAGTTCTGCCTCATTCACATTATTCCCCAGACTTTTCCCCTATAGATTTTCATTTTTCAAGCACTTTGACAACTTTTTGAGAAATAAACGCTTTCAAAACTAGGCAGCTGCATAATAAGCCTTCAGGGAGTTCATTGATCATAGAAACTCTGATTTGTGCACCAGGAACATAAACAGCATCGCTACACGTTAGCAAAAGTGTGTTGAAGCAAATGGTGCTTACTTTGAATAAAGCATGTTTTACAACACTGGTTTATACCTTTCCAAACTTCGCGATTCAAAAACAACAACCTAATATTTGCTTCTGGTGGCTCAAGGGCATGTTTGCAGATTTATAACGTAAAATATAGGGTTTTAATACCTGTGATGGGCACAGTACGAATAATCCACTGTGTAGCTTTTTGTTCAGCTGCAAATAAATACATTTTTGTATTAAAATTTATTAGTAGATTTAAGCTTTTACAACATGTTATGGTAATTCCAGCATTTTGTTTTAATCTTAAACAGACACATTTTCTACAAAAAAGGAAAATTAATTATTTACATTCTAATACACGTAATGCAATCTGAATAATCAAAAATTAATTATTTTATTATTCTACTGATTAACTACAAACAAGTATTGTACTTTTCGAACAATACTTTCTTCGTTTGTTCAAATAATAATCTTAAATATTATTATTAAAGTTTAATGAACAATTATTTTAAATCATTGATTTTGCCACCTAGTGTTAAAAGTTTAGGTGACGTCTACGTAAAGCCACGGTGGTTCACGTAAGTTCTGAGTATAGTATAAACTAGTACTCAAGAAGGGGAAACATATTTCAGCATAAAATATTTGTTTTAGACTAATTATTCAGGAAGAAATATTTTGAAAATGTAAGTTAAGCGAATTCAGCACATACACATATATATGTGTGTAAATGCTTTGCTTCTTTCTTTCTGTAACAGTAGAAGATTGTGTGCTTAATCGCAATCTGTTTGTGAAGAATCAATGATTAAGCGTACTTAATGTCGACGTAATCGTAGAGTATGCCTCAAGTTACTAGTACTAATAGTTGTATTACGAAATGCAGTGCCACCAGTATTGATAATAATGGATACTAAATAAGTTGCCAGATTGAGATTGATATATTAATCAGGATTTTTTTATGCTTATTATATATTTTGATATGTATTCCAATATTTTCTGTAGATAGTCCTTTTTTATAGTATACACATACAAGCTTAAATCAACTTTGTAAATATTATTGTAGGCACGTGCTACAAAAACAGTTTTACTTTAAAATAAAGCTTGATTCTTGATAACTTAGGAGGGTTTTTTTTTAATAGGACATTTTAGATTCTACAATAACAGAATTTTAGTTCAATAGGAAACTTGTAACATAATTCTTCTCAGCATAGAGTATTTAAAACGATTTCCTTCAAGCATTGCTTACAGTCTTTGTTTTGTTGTGATGAATTTGCTATTTATTTTGGTGAAGCTCTCTGGATTGGTGACACGTGTTTTCTACCACTTTGGTTATTTTTGTGTATGATCAATTCTTGCAAGATTCATAGTTGAACTAACTTCAGTCTTTCTTGATTGTTGTAAAATTAACATTAGATTAAGTCCAAAAATACTTTATTCTGTGAATTTTACTGCCTCTAATATTGAGAGTTTTGGATGGGAGATTATAACAAGTGTGTGGTGTCAATACTTCCCTGTGTTTTACTTTCTTGATATTGGATTAAATATTTTATACTTTTTGAGATTAGTATCTGTTTTACTTACTTATAAAAGTAAGAACAGTTGATGATAATATTAGTATAAATTTCAAAGTGTTTAAATTCATAAAAAATTATTTGCTTTTTCAAAAATTTGGTAAAAATAAAAGTTATGCTCACTTTCTCATGAGGTTTCATCAAAAAAATTTGTATAACAAATTTGTTTTTTTTTTGGGGGGGGACAAGCTGAGTCACAGTGGAGAAGATAAGACATTGCTATTTTCCAGTAAATGATAATATAAAGTTTTTATCTAAGCCTAAAGGAAACTAAATATGTATGAAGCATTGATGAGCTGTTTTAGGATTAGTTGATATACAGTGTCAGAGGTAGGCAATGTTTATTGTCACTTGCTAGTTAATCTTTTGGTTGACATCTTATGAGAAGCTTTTTAAAATCTATGTGTGCAAATTCTACACCTTTTCAAATATCCAGATTATAAGTAATTTCAAAAACAAAAATGACAGTAGTAAGTTGTAAGCCAGGTGTTTAAGACCAACATTTTTTGTTACGAGGAGCAGAAAGGTTGTGAGGAAGTATTGATATTTTACATTTTTGATGCAGGTTTTCATCCTAAACTCGGTGAACATATTCAAAATTGAAGGCAGCAAAGTTGATAGAGTAAGAGTTGTTATTGGGTCATTCAAATTTGGATCTTGCTATCTACTCTTATTTCTTTTGTAAAAACATTTACATTTTGTATTTGTTCTAACTCTGCTAAAAAGTTTTTCAAGACTTGTCTGTTTTGAATTTTGTGCAAAGCTACATGAGGGCTATCTGTGCTTCTTCAAGACTTGAAGATGTCATGGTATTGTGCTACAAGTTTACCTGCTAGAGTTTTGAAACTTTACCTTTTGCCATCTACCACATTTTTCCCATGATAGGTTTTAAGAAAATTACTGTCTCACCCAGAACGTTAGGTTAAACAGGTTAGAGCCAAAACCAAAGATAATCTGTGTGTGTGTTAGATGGGTTTTGTGCTTCTGTGATAAAATTAGAAAATGCTTATACAGAGGTTGTTTTTTTGTTGGGTCTATAATCTTGTCTTAAGTAGTTTGTTTTTCTTACAGAATGCCGTTAATCTTCATTTCTTGTTTAGACTAGAAATAATGAATATTAGTGTAGTGAATGAAATTTATTTACACGTATTTTGAATGGTACTTCATCCAATCAACTAAAAAAACTATTTGTAATCACCTTGGACTTTGACATGTATAATAGCACCATATAATAAACCTTTGTAATTTTTTTTCCTTATATGTGGGATAAAAAGAAAGACAACATTCTAAAGAACATCCTTTTCTGCAATGCATTTGATTCCTGTTGGTAAAACAAACCCTCAACTTCTTCATGTTGAATGTTTCTTTGGGATGTAAATGAAGTGTATCATTACGAACTATGGGGCATCAACAAGCCTTTTAACCAATCGAGGACATCCTGACTCTCATCTTCCTTTAACAAACCAGTAACTTTCTCCAACTCTTATCTATTCTTAGACTTGTAAAGCAGCAGCCTTTGTGACTCTTGGTGGCATATTTTTGCACTGTTTTATTAACCTGCTGGAAAAATATTCATTTTCAAGAGGTAACATTGGCCCTTTTGGCTCATTTGTATTATCTAATGTTCTACCTCCATCCTACTTCAGATTAAAATACAGCTGTTTTCTTACATTCCACCCTGATCTCCATAAACTAACCAATCTGTATCTTTTTAAACTCATAATGCTGCATGTTTTACCACACCTTAATGGAAACTATTCAGTTAGAGATCTAGCTTACCTTTCCATATGTCAGACTTTTTAGCTTATGCCTGATTGACCTCAGGAATTTAGATTTAAAAATATCTAAGATACTTGTCTTGATCATTTTTAGTACTTCACTTAGACTGCCTTTGATCTTTTAGGCATAGCATAATGGCTCACAGAGTTGCTCCTAGTTTGTTTTTTCTTTCAAGTAAAAACATTTAGTTCAGAGCTCTATCATCTCTTGACTGATTTTGAGATCAATTTGTTTTGGATTTGAAGGGTTGTACAATTTTATTTTTATATTTTATTATTTGACCATACCTAAGGTCTTAGATTAATTTATACCTGCCTGAAAGACTCAATTTCATGGTAGTTGTGTATATTGTCGAGCATGATGAGTTATAAAATAAAATTTGATATACATTCCTCCTACCCTTGGTATTGTTGGCACACAAAAATATAAAGTCCCATTAATATACTCTAATCCTGACTAAAAGAATTTTAAGTGGCATGGATACTGAATATTTACTCTTGTTTCTTTTCATGAGAAAATAAGGTTCAACCTATCTTCAAAAGTCATTCCAGTAGTCCTTCTCTGAACTCTATTCTACAATTTGAAATTTTTTCAAAGATAGGGGCATCAAAGGGCTACCAGTTAGTGCATATGAGGCCTAACTAGTGAGTTTTACAGTAAAACTGTAGTGTTAGATTTGCAGTTGATGTTACTGTATATTCAATACAGAATTTTGTAAATTTACCATTTACATTAAAACATTGCTTCAAAGGCTTAATATTTGTATCAAACAATGCCACAAGATAATTTTCCTTATTTATTTAAGAGAACTCCCTGTGTAAATGGTGTGTGTAATGGATATTATGATAACTTATTAAATATGAACTTGTATATTTCACAGTTAAATTTCTATGTTTGCACCACCATCCAATCTAAATCCTTCTGTAAAATCATTAGACCATTGTTTCACCATGGTAGATTGAAGAATTTCATGTGAAACTAAACTTTTATTATTACTAACTTTTAGCTTCTTTCCATGTAGTCAACCTTTAATCCAAGTGTACAGGAATGTGTATTAAAACAAAAGGGTTAATTATAACCAGTTAGGCCTCACTTTGAACACCATGTGCAATATTTGGTCTCTAGATAAGAAGAGACATTAAAATGCTGGAAATGTTTTAGAGGAAAGCTACTGTAAGGATTCTGATGATGGAAGGGTTGTGTTGGAGAGGTTGAAGTATCTTAATGTGTTTTCTCATGACAAAGAAACAGAGGTGATAGTGAAATTTACAAGATTATCCAAGATACAGATTGGTTAAAGGTCTCCAACTACTTTGTTATATGCATGGAAGAAAACAGGATGAGAGAACACAAGTTAGATTTAAAAAATATAGGCTAGTTTCTAGTAAAGGCAATTTTACTTTTGTAACAGGGTGAGTGGCTTAAGAAATGAGTTGCCATTGGCAGTAGTGGAGGCCTACACTTTACACAGATTTAGGTAGGGGTAATTGATTTCCTTGTATTTAAAAGGTTGGGTTGAAATATTTGTTTTCACCAGGATGTGTGTGAAAGTACAAGTTGGAAGGATCAGATGACCTCTTGCTATCTTTGTTATGTAAATAACTTTGTCATTTCATTGGTTAATTTGTCGAGAAGTTTCTTAATTTTCCCATGAAAGTAAAGGGGTAGCATGTAATAAGTTACTGCTAGAGTATACATCCTGACACACTTTGTTTTTATGTAGAAAAAAAATGTTTTCTTATTGCTTTATTAAAAGTGTGTACTAATGTGCACGATTAGAGATGGCTTGAACTCAAACACAATTATGAAACTAAAAATGTAAACCAGAAGATGGGAGTTAGAAACAACACAATCACTCAAAAACCTATAGTTTATACATGATAAATGTGGTGGGGAATAAAAAAGCTTACTGTTCTATAACATATAACACTATTCTAAAACTGTGATTATAAACAGTTTCAACAACTAACACTTCTGATGTTTTCCTCAATAAATACGACACAAAGTATTTATAAAAATGTTGTACATGTGAAATTGGAGCATTCTAGTGAGAAAAATATGAATTTATACAAAGTGGTCTTGTGCTACATAAATATTGTGATATACAATGTTCTGTGATATGTGTATAGTCAGTATATAGAATCAAGTATACATTAATAATTAAAGGTATATTCTATTAAATTGTTAATATATTCCTTATGATAGTTTATTTTCAGATTTTAAATTCAAATGTAAATCTTTGAAAAGTCATTAGACAAAAAACAAAATATTGTTCTGTGTACATTGATTTGTTTTATAAATATTTTTATCCAGGTATTTTTAACAATAGTCCATTAGAAACAGGTAGAATTAACACAAACTTGATGTTAATTAACTTCTGTGTTCTATGTGCATATAGTTCAAGTTCATTCAAGTGTTCTTTCTCAACCTTTTTTCAACCAGACATACTTTATTACCAGGAACTGGGAAAATTTGATGAAATAACCTGAGATTTTGATTCCATTGAGCAAACGTTTTGTGTGTTTACACCAGCAATATGTTACTTGTTTCTGTCACATTTTTTATTCTTCAAACCAGCTGTTTGATTTGTGTTCTACATACGTTTGAACTATAAAGCACCTGTTTTACTTGTGTCTGTTTCATTTAAGCCCCCTGCTAGTACAGCGATAAGTCTATGGATTTACAACACTAAAATCAGGGGTTCAATCCCCTTTGGTAGGCTCAGTGAATGACCAGTGGCTTTGCTCTAAGAAAAACACATGCTTCATTTCACTGTTTGAATTATATTGTCTTTCTAGTCCATTTTTCTCAAGATGTACATGTGTTTATAACTTTCAGAGTTATTAAATAAATTAATGATTATCTGTGGTTTGAAATTCAAAATAATGAGTGTTCTTAAAGCTTGGAGATTCCACCTGAATAAAACACTAGTTATATGGAACTTTTCCTAAGACACAAAAAACAATAGTAGTATAGTTGAAAGTCAGAGAAAAAAATATGAGTATTATACTACTGTGTGTACTTTGTATATGTCAAAGTTCAACAGGAACGTGCACCTTTCTTTCTGTGATACTGGGAAAACAGAATTAGAGTGTGTATCTCAAAACGGATGGTATGGATATCAACACTTATTTATAAGCAGAGAACAATATTTCAACCTTCCTAGGTTATCTTCATGAGATGAGATGAGATACATTTTTATTTCAATTGGGTTTTTTTGTCATCAAGAATTCTAAGTATTTTTACATTTTAGTAAACTATTGTTAACACTGCAATGTTGTGTTTATTTTTGTTATGCTCTTAAGCTATGAAATGTTTGTTATAGTACTTATATACATAGTTAACTAATAATATTAGTTTAACTAATGGTTTGTTGACTTTATTGTGAGAAAGAGTTGAGATTTCAATTAACATATTTGGGTGTATAAAAAATAATGTTTCTCATGAACAGCAAACTTGTGTGATGAGTAAACAACTTCTTGCCAGAGGAAGATACCCAAAAGGTAGAGTGTCACTTTATAGATTAATGAAGTTATCTACACATTTTAATTAATACTTAACACTCCTACGAAAAGTGGGGCCTAATAGGCCCCAGAGCAACTTGAAAGGTTATTAATATTAGGCTAATAATTTTGTATTTAAATGAAATTGCCATTTAAATCCATTAATGAATGGATTAACGAGATTCCCACTGTCCCTATCTACTATCTAGTGAAACCACAGCCAGGGGAACGGGCTTGGAGAAATCAGGACTAGAAACGTCTTTTCGTAGGAGTGTTAAAGATGAAGCTCATCCTGTCATTTGATTTGCTATGTTTCATTAAGTTATACAAATGGCAAATGAAATGATAGGTTCAGCTTTATATTTAACATTTCAACAGGTTTGCATACTAAATAATTCACAGAGGATATAATCTAATAGATTCAATATTACATATTTTAGAACAAGGACAGGTTTGCTATGTTGAGTAAAAAGGTAACATAAAAGATATATTTATTACTTGAGATCTTTGTTATTTATATTTTTTTAAATAAAAATTTTTGTTACATTCACATGTAAGAACTGTAAGAAATATGTTTGCATCCATGTTAATCTATAAATTCATCCATGTAGTATTATGCATACTACACAGTGGTTCTCAAGCCTTAAGAATCCATGGAATCTTCTTATTTTATTACTTCTATAATGGAACCCTGATCCTTAAATAACCCTTAAAGTGTAGCCTAGTTTAAAATGACCAAGTTCATAACAGTATTGTTAATGTAAATTCTAAATAAATTTACAAAATTATTTGAATTTTTTAAAAAACATAATTGTTCCTTGATGGGTTGATACTCAATAAAACTAATACTATTAGCAAGGACCATTTGTTTTACACAAGAATGTGCATTAGTAATTACTGAGAGAGAGAGGGGGGGGGTAATTTGATAGTTTCTCTTAGCAGTATGCAATATATAAAACAACCTCTAGGAAAGGCTTTTGTTGTATCCTATTAAGTAAAGAATAAATGTATCACTGTTTGTTTTTTTTAATAAAATTGTATGAATGAAGATAAATACTTAATTGTTTTGTGCTGTATAACACAAGAATTTTCAGCATTTTTTGGGAATAATTTAAAATTAAACCTTACCATAATTTCTTTCTGATCTGGTATCTCACACTGGATCTTATACACATTGTCTCAGTCATTTCTCTTTCTTTTGTTTTTTGTCTATTGTATTCTTGTTAGGGAGCATGCATACATTAGATTATTTGAAACTGCTTTTCCATTTAGAATTTTGATGATGTCAATTTTAACATAAATTATGCCAAAATAACATGTTTTCTTACAATGTCATGTCAAAGACGTCATATATAAATATATATATAGGTAATGGAATAAACTGCTAGAAATGTTATGAAAATAACTCTGTTTAACATATTTTGCAAAAACAGAACCTGTTGGTCTATCTCAGCTGTCCCATCTAAACTAAAATTATTAAATATGGCAAAAATCATAAGTTAGTCATATAATTATCATGTTTTCTCTTAATGTTTGCACAACATCTGAAGGTCAACCACCCTGTTATAAAATAAAACTCTTAACTGAAGATGACTCCCACTCAACCAAGATTTGTGTGCCTTAGAGCTACTGTTCTCACTGTTTAGTATGAAAAAAGATGATACATTAACACTATCAGTTCCCTTTACAATTTTAAATATTTCAGTGTGTGATTCCTTCTCTTACGTTTTGAAGAGAAAATTTGAGAGATCTCTCCATTCCATGCACTACTCTAGTAACCTCCTCTGAACCATTTCCAGGCCTGGCATGGCCAAGTGGGTTAAGGTGTTTGATTCGTAATCTGAGGGTCTCGGGTTCGAATTCTTGTCACACCAAACATGCTCACCCTTTCAGTTGTGGTGGTGTTATAATGTTACGGTCAATTCCACTATTGGTGGGTAAAAGAATAGCTCAAGAGTTGGTGATGAGTGGTGATGACTAGCTGCCTTTCCTCTTGTCTTACACTGCTAAATTAGGATGGTTAGTGCAGATAGCCCTCAAATAGCTTTGCACAAAATTAAAACATTTTTAACAGTTCTATGTTCTTTGTAAGGTAAGGAGCTCAAGACTGAACACAATAATCCAAATGTAGCCTAACCAGTGATGTGTAAAAAATTGTAACCTTTTCAGTCTTATATTCAGTATTTCTCTAGATACAACCTAAATTCCTATCTGTCCTACCATTAACAACAGCACATTGCTTGGATGGTTTTAGAGACTGATCAACTATTACACCAAGATCCCTTTATTTCATGACACTGTTAAGGTTATTCCAATCCAAATTATAATAACTCACCTACCATTTATTTGCCCAACTCTCAAAATGATCTAAATCCTTTTGTAAATCAACAGCATCCTCTTCAAAGCCAGAAACACCCAAGACCTTAATATCATCTGCAAATTTTATATGATTTATTGGTTATTCCTTCAGCTATGTCTTTGATGTAACTCATAAAGAGCACAAGTTCTAAGACTGCACTAAGGTATTCAGTTAATCCAGTTTGACTGAACTCCATTTATATCAGTTCTGCTTTCTCCCATTTATATAGAATTTTTTAAACTAGCCTTTTATGTGGCACCTTGTCAAATGCTTTCTGAAATTCCAGATGCATCAAATCTATACCTTACCATCATCTATACATGCAATAGTATTTTAAAAGTGTATGATAGGTTTGTAAAGCAAGACTTTTCCTTAGTGAAGCCATATTGGTTATCAAATAAAATCATAAACTTTATTAAGTGGCTTTGCAAAGAATCTTTTATCATTCTCTCCAAAACTTTTCCCACAACTGATGTTAGACTAACGAGTCTATAATCATTGGGACAGTTTTTATTATCTCCCTTAGAAAGAGCAGTGACATTAGCTTCTAATTCTCTGGTACCTGTTTACCATTCAAGGATTTACAAAAGAGGCTTACATATCCAGTCCTTAACCTTCTTCAAAATTCTCTGGGAAATATTATCTGGCTCAGGAGATATTTCATTCTTTAAACTTCCAAATTTTTTTCTTAAGTTCAGAATAAATACAGCCATCTTGTTTGATCAACTGTTCAAGGTGTTGAATTCTGCTTAAGTCTTCATTAGTAGAAGCTAAAGAAAAAGAAGAATTTAATAACTCAGTATCTCATAATCATCAGATACAAGCCTTTCTTTATCATATCTCAATGGGCCTATCCTCATCCTAACATTTTAACTTTATTGTATTTAAATAAACCCTTACTTTTTTATATTTTCAGCCATCCTTTTATCATAAACCTTTTGTGATGCCTTAATTTCTTGTTTGACAAACTTTATTTTTTCTGATCATAAAAATCTCCTATTGTACCAGTCATTCTAAATTTATTATGCTTTTCTTTAATTTTATTTTTTATACCCTTTATGAGTCAACCTGTTTTTTACTTGCAGCTACTTCAATAAGTACAAAAGTACGTTAGGCCTACTTTGTATTCCTAGTGCATTTTTGATAATGTATACAAAGGTTAGTTAGGCCTACTTTGTTTTACTAATGCATTGTTATTCATTTGAACAGAAATATTTTGATATGTAAGTAAAGCACAGCTTATTCAAAACTTTGCAGATTATCATTATAGCCTTAAGTGATTCAGATGTATTTAACTATGAAGACAGAACTACCCAAACTTTCTTGCTTATTCATGTTCCTATCGAGCTAATGGTAGATTTTCACTACTGGCAGCATATTGAAGCTCTTAAAGCTCTGTCTATTAAGCATAATAATCTTTATAGTTTATGCATTTTAAGTCAAATTCAGTTGTGAAAATTGCTATAACTGTGACCAAAAAAAGAAAATATGTAGTTCTTGTTTTGCAAAAGCTTGAAACAACTACAGGTGTAGTAAGATATTTTGAAGACAAAGATTTAAAACCATAATTTATTTAAAGCTGTTTTAGAAAGTTCAACATTCAGTTTAATTAGATCAAAATAAGTGCTGTAACTTTGTATTTAGTTTTATCAACTTATATTGGATAAACAAAGAAAGATATTAGAAAGTTACTTCCAATTTTTCCCAATATAACACATTTATATTAGAGTTTGTTAGAAAATGTCTATTTAGAAGTATCTTCACTGTATCCTATGAAAAAATGATTAAACTATCTTGGTAATTTTTAGATAGTATTTCAATCTTTAATGTGGATGAAAAGTAATAATGGAATGGGTTCATTTTTAATCATGAAAGGGAGGGCTGGATATTACTTAATGGTGAATGTATCAGTCTATAAATGAGGTTTATGGTCTGATAGCATGTGATCACACACTGCGTTTTGAGACTGTAGGTACTTGATTAGAACAATATTGAAGTCCCATTATGCAATTCATTAATACAGCCCAAGAGTTGATGGATGGTGTTGACAAGTTCATTGGTTCAAGATTTAGTGTGGCAAGCAAACAACTGATTTTGCAAGATGGATTAATTTTTTAATTGAAAAGAGAAAAATAGTTATTGTTCAAAAACTATATTTCTCAGACTGTGTTTCTAAATTATTTGTTTTGGAATGAAATATGTGAATTATATTGTATATTACAGCATTTGGTATGTGTTGTGATTAAAAAATGAGCTTTGTGAATTAAGTTTATCATACACTGGGTCTGGTAATCTTTTATCAGTACTGCCTGTGGGATTTTGAGTCCTGTTTACTGTAGAGCAACCTAAATTAGAAATGTTATTGTAATGGTGAAATAAAGCGTAGAAAGCTCAGTGTAATTTTTTTTATTAATAATTGCAATGTTTCAAATTAAATGTTTTCAATGTAATCTAGTATTTATTTTATCAAGAGAAAAATAGTATTAATATATAAATATATTACTTCTACTATTACCTTCAGTGTTTTTTTCTGTAAGGGAGAGGATGCCAGAAATTGAACTTTTTGTTATTTGTTAGCTGTTATTTGCAATCTTGTAATACTCTGCTAGACACACAATTCCATAGAACAGTTATGTGATGTCATGTATTTTATGCCCTCTGTTGGTATACTCTCATAACCAGTTTCATTCTATTATGTTGCACTACCTTTGTTTGACACTCGGTTGGACTTTCCCAGCTTTCCATGTTTACATTTTATCATTACTGTGTGCAGTTACAATGTGTTTTATTTGATTAAACTTTTGTTCTGTGATTATGCTATAAGATTATTTTATGTATATTAATTTCTTGTTTTATTGTGTAAATAATATTTTTTCCATCTTCTCACCTGCTTTGCAAAAATGTTAATAGTTTTTAAGTGGAAGTTTTGTTTTGACATAATTTATTCCTTCTACAGTACTGTTGAAAGGGTGGCCTTTCTGTTTATGATTTTTCACCTACAATTAATGTTCTTGTCTTCTGCCCACGTTCTGTAGCGAATCAAGTGGGTTCTTCTACTTATGTCTAACATTTTCCATCTGATTCTTTCATGGGAAATAGTTAGGTATCTTAGGAACACTAATGTTTTATAATCAGTGATGACGAGAAACCCACTTGTTGAGAAATTTATATGCAAAAACCGCTCGTTTGGGCTGAGAAAACACTTTTACATAGAAGAGCTATAGTCATAATGAACACGAATGAATACATCCAAAAAATGAATAACATCCTATCAGACACGAACAAATTTAAACCAATACACACAAATCCAACAAAGACACACGAGACGCAACTGAACAAATTACTACTACAAATGAAAAAAGCCAACACAATTTCACAAACACTTTATTCCTACCTACGTAAAACCGACTCACGCACACCGCAAATATACGGCATCCCCAAACCTCATAAACCAGATTGTCCATTACGACCAATAATGTCCACATATGAATCGTTTAATTACAACCTTGGTAAATACATAGCATGGGCATTCTCCAAATATGTAACATCAGCCAGCTCATTTATCAAAGACTCTTTTAATTTCAAGTCTAATCTAAATCAACTTAATCATAAAGCCTTAATGGCCAGTTTCGATGTTATATCCCTCTTTACAGAAGTTCCAACCACTGAAGCCTGCAAGATAGCCTTAGAACTCTATATCCGAGACCCTAACCCAACTATAGAAATTCCCAGTAACCAGTTAGCAACCCTCATAGAATTCACCACGATAAAGACAAACTTCATGTTCAACAACCAAAACTATATACAAACAAATGGCCTAAGCATGGGCAACCCAGTATCACCAGTTCTAGCCAATATTTTATGACACAAGTTGAAACACAAGCAATTAACACAGCATTACATCCACCATTATACTGGTACAGATATGTAGATGACACGGTTATGGGATTCAAATCTACAGAACACATACTTAATTTTTCAATCACATTAACTCTATACATCCCAACATCAACTTCACATGTGAACAGGAAGAAAACAAACAAATATCATTTCTTAACCTCAAAATTACAAGAACTGATACACAATTTCAAACAGAAATCCACCAAAAAATCACCCATACTGGACTATACATTCCTTGGGACTCAGCACATGAAACAAAACAAAACTCAACATACTAAGAAACCAAATAAACACAGCCATAAAACTATGCTCACCAGAGAAAATTAACGATGAATTAGACAAAATAAAACAATACTTCACCAACATCAATAAGTTTCTCCACAAACCGTAGAAAACATTATACGCACACACCTAGACAGAAAGCAAAATCAACCAACTAAAGTAAATACAGCTCACGAATCAAAAAACCACGAAACCATATACTGCTGTATACCATATATTCCTGACATAAGCAAACAAATAACCAACATTTGGCAAAAATTAGTAACAAAATATGACATTCCAATTAATACCAATTTTATTCAAAAACCCGGCACAAAACTGAGGTCTATACTATGTAAAACTACACTGACAAACACCACACCAACATTATTTATAAAATACAATGTGATAACTGCCACGACTTCTATATTGAGAAACAAGTAGAAAAATGGAAACCAGATTCAAAGAACATAAAAGTCACCTTCACACGTTTTCGAACACTGCAAGTCAAATAAACACAACATAACAATAGAAAACACTCAAATACTAAATAAAGAAACAAACATAAACAAATGCAAAATTAAAGAAGCCTTACTTATACAACAACTTAAACCCAAAATAAACCAATATAAAGGAATGCCTTTATACCTATATTAATAAAATAAAATTATATATTCAAACATCTAATACCGCCCTCTACATTTCGACACACAGTTACACAACCCCTTTCAAACATGTGGTCAGCTTCCGGTCAGTTACCTCTTTCTTTGTGAACCTGACGATGACCGAAGAAGGTCGAAACGTTGTTCGCTCTTCTATGTAAAAGTGTTTTCTCAGCCCAAACGAGCCGTTTTTGCATATAAACTAATGTTTTATATTTTAAATATTACAAAATTTGGGTGGAGATTTTAGGGGGGTATATGTTTCTCAGAGTTGATTCAAAATTAACAGTAACTGTTTGCCAGAAGTTGGAGACTGAATCTGTTAATCGTCTAAGTTCCTTCATGCAATTTTGTCGGAGGTTTCAGGCATTCATTATCTGTCATACTTCGTTGATTTTACACATCAGACTGATAATGTTTTAAATAGTTTGAGAACTACAGAGATTTTGTTCTTTTCCCACATGAACATTCCCCTTAAATTTTACTCAGATGAGCAGATTCCATAGAAATACTTCAGTGTTTGCTTGCCTTGGGTTGGAGAAATAAACTAAATTATTCTAATTCTGACATAGTGTATGAGAGTCTACACCCTTCACTGTGTGATATTTTTTACAGTTAACTTACAACTGTGGATATGTACTGTTATATGATATTTTCACAGATAAATTATTGTTGTTTCTTTAAGATCTTTAAGTTCCTTTTAGATCAGGAACACACATATGGCTTGGAACATGCTAGTAAAGTCTCAAGGTCCTCAGGAACAGTGGTTGAAAGGGCTTTGTTTGTCTTTAACATTTCATTTGTAATGAACTCTGGATTTTTGTTATTATGAAAGAGGAATTGAAAGTAACGTAAGACTGCCATCCTTTTTTGCTGCTAGTTTCCATTTCATTTTATTGGTTGGCAAACCATTTGCAAGCTGTTATTTTAATAGCAAAGTGAATGGATAACTAAGACATTTTCTGTATACTTTTTTCTCCCATATTTCTATTCCTTTTTGGTAATGAGGAACAGCTTTTAAAATATGCACCTTTTTATTTGTCCCCCTCTCTGCATCTCACGTGTTCATTGGACTTGCCAGTGCCTAACGCAACTTCTCCTGCATTATGTGGTTTCTTTGTTGTATTTTATTGAAGTTTGCAAGTTTAATTTTTGTATTTGGTTCACTAGGAATCACATCTTTGTGATTGGTCTTGGATGGCAGTAGTTCTAGTTATAGGCCATCTTTGTGTGCTCAAATGGAACTTGGACTTTCTCGCAAATGCCTTTGGTCAGGTGTATTTTTTTTTTAGAAGTCAGTCAGTTTTGTGTTAATTTAGGATTTATGCTGTTACTCACCAGATTATACAGTTAAACTCTTGTGATAATATTCATCACTCAATATGCCAATTTGTGACCAAAGTTTTGCCAAATGCTAAAATTACCTACCTGCCTGTTCTAAATTTCAGACTGGAAATAATAATTGTTTTATTACATAAGGATTTTTTACAGATAGGGAGAAAAGCAAATGCCAACTCAGATCAAATTTTTATATTTTTTATCAACATTTCTATTATGTTTTTTAACAAAAATACAAACAAACTGAAGAAAAAGGAAGAACATTGTTTCAAATTAATATGCACCCTCATTCATCCTGTGTTTGTGTGTGTGGGTTTGTATGTGAAATTTACATCCTATAATTTCAGAACTATGTGTTGCAGCTGGAACATCTTGTTACAGTGACTAACAGTTATCGACTATCGTGCTGATGAACTGCTTTTCCTGATAACTCCTTTCCTGGTGCCATGATGAAACCTTTCCCCTTGTTGTTTGCTGATGACTGAGATCTTCAGGAAAGTGGTCAATATGAGAGTTAAATTGATGAACTTTCCATTTTGTATTACAACCCAACTCTTTCAATTTATCAAACATGTTCTTCACAGTATTTTTGTAATTTGGTTCCTTGTTGCTTCTCAAAAATTTGTAATATTTTAAAGGCAATCCATGCTTTGTATTTCAACATTCTCAATTGTCCTTTGTAACTGTTCATCCAAAGTCATTTTATTAATCCTGATTCTTATATCAAGCTGACTGCATGGCCATTTCTTCTTTATCCAGTGCTTATTTGTCCCATTCACACAAAAAAAAAACGTAAGGTAACCAGATTGTTAACCCAACAACATAGAAAGGACTTTTAAGTTTCGACAAATTAGTGAACTATGTTCTTTGTATTTGACCTCATTAAGAAAAAGTTCAAGATATTTGTACCGAATAAGTAAACTGAATGAGCAATAGGATCAGATGCATGTATGTTACCATTTTTAAAGTGAACAGCTTATAGCCTTCTTTTCAAGGAATCGAAGAACAATTGCTACTCGGTTCATAAACTGTAGCTCGTAGCATTGATATTAATTCAGCAATATTGTTGCAATAAACCACTAAAGTAGGAAGTATAGGGTAAACTCTTCCTCACGATTTCTGTACAAGTAAAAGTATGCCCTGAAGAAAGTGAGTTCTTTAGATGATGTCTGGACCTTAGAATTTCTGAAGAATCCAATAGAAGTCCAAATCTCTCACCTGAGATTAAGTTCACCTTGTATGAAAAGTTGTTTCCCAGAAGTTTCAGGTTGAAAAACCATTCTGATTATTTCTATTGACATCAAATGAAACTGTGTCAAGAGCCTCCAGTGGAGTAGGTAAAGGTACCTGAGGCCCATGAGCCGATTAAAGATTTGTATAAGTTTTATTTCACGTTTTGTAGCCTTGCATGTTACAAAAGCAAACGTAGCAGTCATCTTTGTGGTTTCTAGGCTTATGTCAGAGCATAGGAATTCCAAAAAGCAAAAACGTTCGTACCTATAGATCGTTATCGGAACTCTTTTACACAAATGGTGCAAACTTTATGTGGGGTCTTTGATTTGCCTTGATCCCCAGGTTTTATTCCAAAATATGAAATATGTATAATACACTTTTCGTGAATTCTGTAGTTGTTTGCTTTTGTTTCTTTATAACAAATTTACCACAAATATAGCAGGATGTTTGGGTCATGTTAACTTAGTTTATATACTAACAGTATGTCTAGAGAAATCTGTAGCCAGTTTTTGTCAACATTGTTAGCACAACACAATTTCAATGAAAATTAGTCAGTTGTGTAAAATTACATATGTTTTGTCAATATCTGTTGTGTTTGAGAAAAATGGTTATTTTCAAATTCAGCAATTAGTGTAGAATGTGCTAATATCAAAACAACAAAACCATTGTAGTTGTGATATTTGTTGTATACTTCAGGATGTCCTCTTTTGGGACAGCAGTTAGTGTACAAACAAGCAGTGCTATAAATGTAGTGTTCAATACCTTGCTGTGAACTCAACAGAGTGTGTCCTAAAACAACCACTTCAGGCTATCTTAAAATAACTAGTTAATAGCATTTTACATTTTTATATACCAACTGTAATTCAGAGTGTGTAGTAAGTTTAATAGTAAAGTTGTGGATAAGTCGATGGGAGGTAAATAAAAGTGTGGATTTTTTCATGGGACCATATAAGTAGACACTAGAAAAATAAAAAATAGTATGGAAGACTGAAAATAGGAGAAATGGTAAAGGTCTAACCGGTGGTTAAATCAGGATTTGGACAAAGAAGTCCAAGTGGAGTTGGAAATGAGAATGTTACTGTGCCAAAAAGACAGTGTTTTATATTATTTATAAATTACATAGAATAGCATTTTATCATGTGTATAATTTACATAGAATGATGTTTTATTGCATTTATAAATGACAGAAAAATTAATGGAAGAATACAATTCTAAGTCTGAACTTTGAAGAAATAGTAAAACTAAAAGTAGATACATTAATTAAATGTCAACTAAATTGGCTGCTTTGACTAATAAAAAATGAGAAATTATTCAAAAGTTTCTGCTGGAAATCAGATAAATTAAAAAAAAAAAAGGCTTAGTTTAATATGAAACACCTGGGAAAAACATATTCCAAGGTATTCCTGGTTATATCTTAATATATTTAATATTTCTCGAAAGCCTTGTCTGTTTGGTTCCATATCGGTGTTCTGGAATTTTAGGCTATGAAGAACATTTATTTTAATTACTCTAAGATTATTATTGATCACAATTTGTATGACAGTGATGCTGTAGTTTATATCAACTAGATGACAGTATTGCTGTAGTTTATATCAACTGGATGACAGTATAGCTGTAGTTTATATCAACTGAATGACAGTAATGCTGTAGTTTATATTAACTGGATGACAGTGATGCTGTAGTTTGTATCAACTGGATGACAGTAATGCTGTAGTTTATATCAACTGGATGACAGTAATGCTGTAGTTTATATCAACTGGATGACAGTAATGCTGTAGTTTATATCAACTGGATGACAGTATTGCTGTAGTTTATATCAACTGGATGACAGTATTGCTGTAGTTTATATCAACTGGATGACAGTAATGCTGTAGTTTATATCAACAGGATGACAGTATTGCTGTAGTTTATATCAACTGGATGACAGTATTGCTGTAGTTTATATCAACTGGATGACAGTATTGCTGTAGTTTATATCAACTGAATGACAGTATTGCTGTAGTTTATATCAACTGGATGACAGTCTTGCTGTAGTTTATATCAACTGGATGACAGTATTGCTGTAGTTTGTATCAACTGGATGACAGTAATGCTGTAGTTTGTATCAACTGGATGACAGTAATGCTGTAGTTTGTATCAACTGGATGACAGTAATGCTGTAGTTTGTATCAACTGGATGACAGTATTGCTCTAGTTTATATCAACTGGATGACAGTAATGCTGTAGTTTATATCAACTGGATGACAATAATGCTGTAGTTTATATCAACTGGATGACAGTAATGCTGTAGTTTATATCAACTGGATGACAGTAATGCTGTAGTTTATATCAACTGGATGACAGTATTGCTGTAGTTTATATCAACTGGATGACAGTAATGCTGTAGTTTATATCAACTGGATGACAGTATTGCTGTAGTTTATATCAACTGGATGACAGTATTGCTGTAGTTTATATCAACTGGATGACAGTATTGCTGTAGTTTATATCAACTGGATGACAGTATTGCTGTAGTTTATATCAACTGGATGACAGTAATGCTGTAGTTTATATCAACTGGATGACAGTAATGCTGTAGTTTATATCAACTGAATGACAGTATTGCTGTAGTTTATATTAACTGGATGACAGTATTGCTGTAGTTTATATCAACTGGATGACAGTATTGCTGTAGTTTATATCAACTGGATGACAGTAATGCTGTAGTTTATATCAACTGGATGACAGTAATGCTGTAGTTTATATCAACTGGATGACAGTATTGCTGTAGTTTATATCAACTGGATGACAGTATTGCTGTAGTTTATATCAACTGGATGACAGTATTGCTGTAGTTTATATCAACTGGATGACAGTATTGCTGTAGTTTATATCAACTGGATGACAGTATTGCTGTAGTTTATATCAACTGGATGACAGTATTGCTGTAGTTTATATCAACTGGATGACAGTATTGCTGTAGTTTATATCAACTGGATGACAGTATTGCTGTAGTTTATATCAACTGGATGACAGTAATGCTGTAGTTTATATCAACTGGATGACAGTAATGCTGTAGTTTATATCAACTGGATGACAGTATTGCTGTAGTTTATATCAACTGGATGACAGTATTGCTGTAGTTTATATCAACTGGATGACAGTATTGCTGTAGTTTATATCAACTGGATGACAGTAATGCTGTAGTTTATATCAACTGGATGACAGTATTGCTGTAGTTTATATCAACTGGATGACAGTATTGCTGTAGTTTATTTCAACTGGATGACAGTATTGCTGTAGTTTATATCAACTGGATGACAGTATTGCTGTAGTTTATATCAACTGGATGACAGTAATGCTGTAGTTTATATCAACTGAATGACAGTATTGCTGTAGTTTATATCAACTGGATGACAGTATTGCTGTAGTTTATATCAACTGGATGACAGTATTGCTGTAGTTTATATCAACTGGATGACAGTATTGCTGTAGTTTATATCAACTGGATGACAGTAATGCTGTAGTTTATATCAACTGGATGACAGTATTGCTGTAGTTTATATCAACTGGATGACAGTATTGCTGTAGTTTATATCAACTGGATGACAGTATTGCTGTAGTTTATATCAACTGGATGACAGTATTGCTGTAGTTTATATCAACTGGATGACAGTATTGCTGTAGTTTATATCAACTGGATGACAGTATTGCTGTAGTTTATATCAACTGGATGACTATTGCTGTAGTTTATATCAACTGGATGACAGTATTGCTGTAGTTTATATCAACTGGATGACAGTATTGCTGTAGTTTATATCAACTGGATGACAGTATTGCTGTAGTTTATATCAACTGGATGACAGTATTGCTGTAGTTTATATCAACTGGATGACAGTATTGCTGTAGTTTATATCAACTGGATGACAGTATTGCTGTAGTTTATATCAACTGGATGACAGTCTTGCTGTAGTTTATATCAACTGGATGACAGTCTTGCTGTAGTTTATATCAACTGGATGACAGTCTTGCTGTAGTTTATATCAACTGGATGACAGTATTGCTGTAGTTTGTATCAACTGGATGACAGTAATGCTGTAGTTTGTATCAACTGGATGACAGTAATGCTGTAGTTTGTATCAACTGGATGACAGTATTGCTCTAGTTTATATCAACTGGATGACAGTAATGCTGTAGTTTATATCAACTGGATGACAATAATGCTGTAGTTTATATCAACTGGATGACAGTAATGCTGTAGTTTATATCAACTGGATGACAGTATTGCTGTAGTTTATATCAACTGGATGACAGTAATGCTGTAGTTTATATCAACTGGATGACAGTATTGCTGTAGTTTATATCAACTGGATGACAGTATTGCTGTAGTTTATATCAACTGGATGACAGTAATGCTGTAGTTTATATCAACTGGATGACAGTATTGCTGTAGTTTATATCAACTGGATGACAGTATTGCTGTAGTTTATATCAACTGGATGACAATATTGCTGTAGTTTATATCAACTGGATGACAGTATTGCTGTGGTTTATTCAACAGGTTGCATGATATTTGTTCTGCAAAGAAGTTGTCTTGTTTTACACTTGTTTTCATTTATTACTGTGTAATCTTTATTGTACACTAGGGGTTGTGAGTTTGCTGGTTGATCAACTATCATATCCTTGTTATCTGTCATGTTTAGTAACCTCTATCTCTTCACTTTTATGCCATTTCTGTCATATTATGGAATATTCTATGATAGACTTGTTTCATACTTTTTGGAATCACAATTCTTCGTTCTTCTGTGTCTTGCTAATTTGTAAGGACTCGGAGATCGAGGGATAAGATTCAGTATTATAATTCATATGCTGTTTCAGTGGTTGGTGGGCAGTCCTAGCATTTCGCTTCTTGGGAGAGACTTGACATGATTGTCCTTGTTGTAATGTTGTAGAACAGTATAAGAAATGAAGCTTAAACAATGCAATAACAGATTCAGTCACTTCATTAATAAAAGTTTCGGGACAAATTCTTATGGAAGTAAGATGTACAACATGAAAATGAAGTGGAGAAACAAGTGAAAGGTTCAGTAATGTAAGATAACAGTAGAGGTGTCTCTCTTACCTAAATGTTAACTATAAATTTGATGCTAGTATTTGTAAATATTCTAGATATGCTGGGAGATACTGAATTGAATTAACAAAATTTTTTATTAACATTTGCATAGTTAAGAAATGTTTTCTCAGTATGCTACTTTATTTCAGCACCTAACCAGGCACCCAGTACGAGGTATGTGCAGTCAAGTACGGTACAGTTTGAATCAACTTTCCTCATGTTGTAGATTTTGTCATAGTACATGTCTAATACATAGATATACCATTGTGAATTGTTATTTTTTTCTCTTTACTATGTGGTAATGTTTCTGAAAAACATTTTAATCAGATATTTTCTTGACACTTGTGTATAAGGTTAAAATAATGGATAAATGATGCACAGTGTTAAAGTTGATTTACAATTTAAAACATTCCTAAAATGGGAAACTTACACCTGTTTTGACATTTACCTGTGAATGATGTGGTCAACATCAAAACAGGTAGAGTTCACATTTTAGAAATGTTTTCAATTGTGTATCAATTTGAACGTTATGTGTTTATTTTAACATTGTAATCAGTAACTGTAAAATAAAGTGTGGGTAGATTTTAATAATCTAAACATTTGGAGAACACAATATCCTAGTCATAAAGGCTATTTTAAAAGTCATAAGTAGTATAGTCTAGATATATAACTTGTATATTTTTTGTACATTTTTGTTATAAGTTGTTAAACAAATTAATTTTTCGTGTTTTGATTTACTCATAATCTTAAGAGCAACTTGGTAATGGATTAAGATGTTATTTCTTACTATATTATGTTTTTATGAGAAAAACAAAGGTTTTAACAATTGAAATATAGGGAATTAAAATTAACTAATATTGTATATCAAAGAAGACCATAGCCTAATAATTGTGAAATTGGCTGGAAGTGTTTAAGCTGGTTAATACTTATTTTTTCATCTTTTAACCACAATATTTCATTAAACAAGAGGAATTCTCATTAGCAATGGTTGTAATTAGATCTCAAATTAGTCAAGAGAGAGTTATGACATAAGTTTGTACTTTAAAAAACTTTGAGCCATTCTGTGAGCTGCCATGTCATTGATAAAAAGCTTAATACTATCTGGATTTCTAGCTAGCTCAGGTGATAAAAGTTATTCATTGTATGTTATTGTGCATTTAGGCTGATGATTAGTGCTTTATAACTTAGGAATTCTTATAAAGCCAAATTTGAAAGCTATTAGTGTTTGATATTCCATATAATTATATACTAAATCTCAAGTTTTATTATCACAAGTCTAACTAACAAAAGTCTGACTAAGTCATTATAGTAAGAACTCGTTGAGACTTGGGAAATTCCTTTTGTGTAATAAAATGTTGTTTTATTCTAAATTATGAATAATTATAAATTAAACAATGTACAAAATATAATGCTTTTAAAGTACAAGAAAATCCATTATTTTAAAACTAGATATTTTGTTTGATTCATGTTTTGGTGTGTTAAATTTCTTGAGGGTTTTATTTTAGCCTCAAAATTACTTAAGAAAACTTTCATTGTGTGTGTTGTCTAGGGGTGTGTTTCTCATCATAGTAGTTATGATATGTATCTGTATATAAAAGTTTTACCAACAGCTTGTTGCAAAGTTTGATAGCCTAGTTTGTAATTTATTATCTATATTACTCACATTGTCTTACTTAAATATCCCACACCTTACAATGTTTTTTCAAATTCTCAGGTTTGATCAAGTATGACAGTTGGCAAGTGAAGTAAATAGAAAAGTTAATATTTGTTATTATTGTAATGTTTCTGACGACATATGGCACCCCAATGCTCATCTTCATTTATTGAATCATTAATTTTTAGCAAAACTACTTTGTTAGAATTTTTTCTGTACAAAAGACTTGCAATATTTGCTGAAAGATTGCCAAATTCTGTGAAGATATATAAATTGTATCATATTAAATGATGTATCAATACGATAATATCGTGACTTTGTGATATAATACTTGTATCATATCACTGTATTTCAACACCTTTAGTGTTATTCCTCACAAAAAAAAAAGTGCTTAAACTAAAACCATTTTGATTTTTTTTATGAGGACTTTTGGGTAGAATGCAAAATGCATTGCTGGATTTATTAAAACACTTAAATAATCTTTGCTTAACAGTTATCTTATATGTAAGCAACAAGTATTAACTGTATATCAGACTTACGAGAGTAGTGGTTAAAAAGAGTTCACTTAAGACTGAACTGTAACATTTTCTTTTAGTGCTTCCCAGTGGTCTAGTCCAATTGTGTCAGGTTTATCTGATATGAATAGTTCTGCAGATTCTAGTGGAGTTCAATTCTACAATCCACAAGCCTTTGGCAGACAAGTACGTATGATTGTAGACATCAGAGACTTTAATTTAAAGTTAGTGGACATGATGGAGTTTCACATAATGTAAAAGTTGGTACATATATATATAGGACAGTGTGTGTGTGTGTGTATGTCTGTGTTTACAGCTGACATCCTTGATATGTTCAATATTAAAAATGCTTGCTACGAACTAACTATTACATTTAACATGGTAACAGAAAGCAGAGCAGTGTGATTAATGAGCATTCCAATAAAGTATTTATCTCGTGTCACAAAATTAACTCTTTTCATTCAGTACTGTCCTCGATATGTAAACTTTAAACATGCCACAAGCCTTCCTTTCAACCCCCATTGAAGAATTATATTTTTTATGTAATTATTCTTACATATTCTACCGTGAGTGCAGAATTTCCTTCAATGTGATTAGGAAAAGTTGTATGGTTAAATGGCGTCAACTGCAAAACCCAAATCACAGAAGTGTCATCTAGGGTTCAAACTCTTAATATGAGCAATAAATCATAATAGAAGCCCACTAATTGTTTCCCACATAAGCAGCACTTGATCTGCTGCCATCTTTCATATCAGTGCTTGAGCTTTATATAATTTTTGACAGTTTGTCCTACTGACATTTTGCTAAGATAAGATGTGGAGCTTAAGCCTTCTTTTTTGTCTTCATATAACTAAATAAAAAATAAGGAATAAGACTTAACATTTTTAGTACTTGATTTGATGTATCTTTTAAGTGTCATCTTGTTTGTGTGCTCGTAAAACAGTTTTGTACCTTTTAAATGTGCATGTTAGAATGTCCCTAACCTACTGTAACTTAGTGACTTTCTGTAAGTACATTAGTAAAAGTCCATTATTGTTCAGAGTGCTTAATTTGGTTGACACAAACCAAACAGTTTTCATCAACTACAGTCATTACCATAACAGTGACTACCACAATGTATGTTATATTTCCAACAGTCACTACCACATCTTGTGTTAAATTTCCAAACATCACAATGATATTGTATGTTAGGTTCCCAACAGTCACTACCACAACTTGTTAGATTTCCCAACAGTCACTACCACATCTTACGTTAGATGTCCAAACATCACTATGATATCGTATGTTAGATTCCCAACAGTTACTACCACATCTTATGTTCGATTTCCAAATATCACTATGATATCGTATGTTACATTCTGAACAGTCACTACCACATCATATCTTCGATTTCCAAACATCACTGTGATATCGTATGTTAGATTCCCAACAGTCACTATCACATGTCAGATTCCCAGATTTGCAACTGTTTCAAACTCTGTCAATCTGATGATGACCTGAGCAGGTAAAAACTTTGTTCTGTACTTTATTTTAATTAAAGTTTTAATAGTCACTCCAGCGATCTTCAGAATATATTTTCAGAAGTGTTTGACAAAAGGTCTTTTTACTATTGCTGAATGCCTGTTGTAATATATTACCTTTTATTTGTTTACAAAGATTTATGAATATCTAATATAAAGTTAAATAGTTATTTTTAAAACAGAGTATATGAATTTTAAACATCCTGTGTGTACGTGTTTCGTTGTGGGATGAAACTACAGTTTCCAAGTCTGTGACTACATATTCAGGTTGTAGCACAAAAAGCACATGCTTATTTGAGTATACTTGTAAATTTAAATTAAATGTTGGTATTATTGTATACTCCTTAGAGAGTTGTAGAGTTTTTCTGTAATTTAAAAGTAGAGGCTGTTTGTTTGATTAGATATGTTTTTGACCCCTGAAATTAATTTCTACATAAACATATTTCAAGATAATGATGGCTATATTGACAAAACGTTTTTAGTTGGTTTTTTTTTAACATTTCAAAACAGATAGAAATTTCCTTGTATATTTTGACAGATGAATCCTGGAAGCTCAACTTACCAGTCTGGTTCAGTTGATCCTTGGAATTGGGAACCAGAAGGTGGTCAGCAGCAAGATAATGTGTCTGGTTATGAAGCTAACCCTACTCCTACAAATCAGTATTTTTGGAATTACGGAAGAGGTCACATGAATGAAAATTCATCCCACTTGTATCCTCTACATTATCAACAGACACCACCTCAGCATATATCAGAATCCCAACAGTTGCCACCACAGCATGTGTTAGATTCCCAGCAATCACCACCACAACGTACATTAGATTCCCAAGAATTACATAAGCGTTCGGTAGATTCAGAACAAGGCAAACCTAACATAGCAGATTCTCAGCAACTGCAGCATCACACATATTCCCACCAGCTATCTCAACAGTATACTCTAGATTCAGGACAAATGCCACATCTTTATTCAATAGATCCAGAACAGATGTCTCAACACTACTTAGATAATTCTCAGCAGTTGTCTCAACAGTATTCAACAGATCCTAAACAGGTATTACAACAACATCAAGTTGATTCTTACCCATTGTCACCTGGACATAGAGCAGATTCTCAACATTATTATGGGTATGACTCAAGTCAAATGTCTCAGCATAATGTGATGTATTCTCAGTTAGTTCCTCAGCAACCTGTTGGCGACTCTCCAAACATTCCAATGACATTCTTTGCAGATAGCAGTCACCTAGAAAACAGTACTTTAAATACTAACCCAAACTGGAACAGTGGTGGTTATACTGTGCCAAATCCTTATAGTTGGCAAGAAGGTGAATGGCACAACCAGTCAAGTCAGTCTTACTCAAACATGCCATCATCAGATGATCAAAATATCCATTTAAAACAAATGAATCAAGGATGGCATGAAAATATAGGGATTCAAGGTGATTCCAGATCAGATGAGCAACACTACTCTGCATTGGTGGCACCTGAGTTACCGGTTGGCCATCACGTAGAACAAGATCTTGATGCTTGTGATGAAGGTATGAGTAAATTCTTCAATAGTGACATTCAGAATAGAGTAGAAACTGTACCTTCCTCTCAACGCATTAGTGAGATTTATAAATTACAAGCCCCTGCCCAAGCAGCCATGACAGAAATGATCCATTCTACTCCTGAAGATACAAATGTTGAGAAGGAGGTTGACCAGCATATGGTACACAACCTTCAGAACATTGGAAAATTAGACTCTGGTCCAGAAGGAAGTGAGATCACAGATTTTAACAAACAAAACTTTGGAATACAAGAAGGGCAATCTGGAAAAGAAGAAATAGTTCCAGAGTGTGTGGAAGAGTTGAGTGTTAGTGTTCAGAAAATCAACTTATCAGATGGTGAGTTTTCTGAATTTTGTAAAAAAAATAAATTATATATATAATATTAACTGCTCAACATCCCTAAATGTCTTGAGTATCTCACGTTTTTCTAACCAAAGAGCAGAACCAGCAAAGTTTAGTTAGGGATAATTTGATAAAGTTTCAAGTTTTAGTCAGTTGTGGTTGTGTGGTAGAAAAAAAACTGTATTTGTAATTTGTTTTCATGAGGCTTGTTTTGCATTTATCTATACATCATTTAAGAAACAAAAAATATAAAAATCCCATGTAAGTCAACACTGAAACTTGTACAACAATCATTTTAAAAGTATCTTGTTCTTACCTTGGACATTCTCAACATAATGATGTGTTTTGTAATTCAACTTTATTCTAAAGCTAATTTTTTTAATGGTACTTTAATTGAAAAGGAGTGAAGGGAAAAAAGGTTAATTTACTGGAAGAAAGTCATTAAAGTTGTTAAATTATCAAGCAATGGGAAGATAAACATCTGAATGATTGACTGAAGATTTTTAAACTGATTAGAGACAACATTAACTGTACCAAAATCGTATTAGAATTCAGAAAAGTGAATTTTCTAAAAATCTTAACATTTCCACTGATAAATGACCTTTTTCTTTTATCTAACACGATTGTGTTCCTATTGTTTAAACATACATGGTGAATATAAGAAACAACTTATTCTATTGTCCGACATCATAACTGTTGGTTATTAGTGTTTACAAGATACAGACAAGCAACAACCCTTTCATCTTTCCTCCATCATAAGTGTCAGTAACTGTTTAGCAGTGTGAGACTAAAGGGAAAGCAGCTAGTCATCACCACCCACTGCCAACTCTTGAGCTACACTTTTACCAATGAATAGTAGGATTGACTGTCATATTATAATGCCCCTACAACTACTGTTTACAAGTATGAAAGGCATATGAGTATCAGTAAGTATTATCATTTCAATAAACAGAAAAGGAGAAATGTTCAAGTTAAACTATCAACCAGTCTTGTAATATGAAAAGCTTAATTCCATTGTTAGTTGCTTAGACATATTTATATTTTGTTGAGAAGGTATTTAATGACTGAGTATTAGTTTACGAACCAGTGATCAACATTGTATTTATGTACAGGCATCATGTCTGTGTGGAATGTCATCACCTGGTGGAAGGTGGGATCCCTTGAAAATATAATTTTTTATACCGTGATTTACATGTGATGTGCTAGTTGTTTTGATATTATGACCTTGTGTTCTAGCCCTTGAATGATGTCTCTGCGACTGTCTGAAAAACTACTAACAAAATTCTCTTTTGAAAATGACTAATGTAACTGTTTCAGTGTATAGTCGAGACTGTTTGCTGTTCAAGACAATTTAGAGTAAATAAACAGGGTTTGGTCAGCAGTTTGTGGTTTCTCAAGGTTCTGACCAGTTGGAGATTTTGTTATGGTAAAGAGAGAAATCTTACAGGAAGTTGAGAAGAACTAGGGAGAAGCTATAGATTTGAACATTTTTATAAACTGATGACTTTAAGGTTATCAAATTGAAAAGAAATGCATTTTTTTTTTATTAGAAACCATACAGTTAATGCATGTGTACGAGTTAATTATGATTTGTAATTATGCATATCTTTCAGAAGCATTAAAACCTTTTAAACATCTTTTACTGAACATTATGCATAATAATTTAAAATCTCAAACATATGAACAAAATGTTACAAAGATTTACAGTGGTCAGTATATTACCTTTGAACTTTGATACATCCAGTAGCGTACCCGATTTTTAATAGAATATTTTTACAAACTATCGTTATTATAGTAAACAGAGGATAAACCACACGGTTAATACAGTGGGTATATTATTTTGTATTAATGTGTTTTTGTTTTAAAGTGTATTGTATGAAAACAAATTATAAATTCATTCTGGACACCATGTGCAGACAATCAGTATGACGGTGCAAAGTATGGGCATCTTGTGTAGGTAATAAGTACAAGAGTGTAAAGTATGGGCATCTTGTGTAGGTAAGTAGTAGGACGGTGCAAAGTATGGGCATCTTGTGTAGGTAATAAGTAGGAGGGTGTAAAGTATGGACATATTGTGTAGGTAATAAGTACAAGAGTGTAAAGTATGGACATCTTGTGTAGGTAAGTAGTAGGACGGTGCAAAGTATGGGCATCTTGTGTAGGTAATAAGTAGGAGGGTGTAAAGTATGGACATCTTGTGTAGGTAATAAGTACAAGAGTGTAAAGTATGGACATCTTGTGTAGGTAATAAGTACAAGAGTGTAAAGTATGGACATCTTGTGTGGGTAATAAGTAGGACAGTGTAAAGTATGGGCATCTTGTGTAGGTAATAAATAGGAGGGTGCAAAGTATGGACATTTTGTGTAGGTAAGTAGTAGGAGGGTGCAAAGTATGGACATTTTGTGTAGGTAAGTAGTAGGAGGGTGCAAAGTATGGATATCTTGTGTGGGTAATAAGTAGGAGAGTGTAAAGTATGGACATTTTGTGTAGGTAATAAATAGGAGGGTGCAAAGTATGGACATTTTGTGTAGGTAAGTAGTAGGAGGGTGCAAAGTATGGACATCTTGTGTGGGTAATAAGTAGGAGAGTGTAAAGTATGGACATCTTGTGTAGGTAATAAGTACAAGAGTGTAAAGTGTGGACATTTTGTGTGGGTAATAAGTACAAGAGTGTAAAGTATGGACATTTTGTGTAGGTAATAAGTACAAGAGTGTAAAGTATGGACATTTTGTGTAGGTAATAAGTAGGAGAGTATAAAGTATGGACATTTTGTGTAGGTAATAAGTACAAGAGTGTAAAGTATGGACATTTTGTGTAGGTAATAAGTACAAGAGTGTAAAGTATGGACATCTTGTGTAGGTAATAAGTAGGAGAGTGTAAAGTATGGACATTTTGTGTAGGTAATAAGTACAAGAGTGTAAAGTATGGACATTTTGTGTAGGTAATAAGTACAAGAGTGTAAAGTATGGACATCTTGTGTAGGTAATAAGTAGGAGAGTGTAAAGTATGGACATCTTGTGTAGGTAATAAGTAGGAGAGTGTAAAGTATGGACATCTTGTGTAGGTAATAAGTAGGAGAGTATAAAGTATGGGCATTTTGTGTAGGTAATAAGTAGGAGGGTGTAAAGTATGGGAATCTTGTGCAGGTAATAAGTAGGAGAGTTTAAGGAATGGACATCTTGTGTGGGTAATAAGTAGGAGAGTGTAAAGTATGGACATCTTGTGTGGGTAATAAGTAGGAGAGTGTAAAGAATGGGCATCTTGTGTAGGTAAGTAGTAGGAGAGTGTAAGGAATGGACATCTTGTGTAGGTAATAAGTAGGAGAGTGTAAAGTATGGACATCTTGTGTGGGTAATTAGTAGGAGAGTGTAAAGAATGGACATCTTGTGCAGGTAAAAACTTTAACTTCCAACAGCACACTGGTGTC
The DNA here is from genome assembly GCF_004210375.1 of Tachypleus tridentatus. Taxonomy (NCBI): domain Eukaryota; kingdom Metazoa; phylum Arthropoda; class Merostomata; order Xiphosura; family Limulidae; genus Tachypleus; species Tachypleus tridentatus. Next base: position 172,264,574 of record NC_134825.1, read on the forward strand.
TACTACTCATATTTACATTTGGTCCAAATGAATTTTTGTGTTTTATTCAACATTGCATCATGTAATCTTTTTAACCTCATGTTTCTTGTGGTTCTTCATCAATCATGAAGTATCATGTCAAGCATATTTATTGTAAACGTGTCTGTAGAAGAAAGGACTGTTCACAGTTTGTGTAATTTTCCTCATGCCATATGACACGAGTTAAAAGCTCTGATATTCTTATTGCATCTTGGTTGATGTTTTGTAAATGTATAAAACAGTATGTACTGAATTCTAGTAAACCATGAGTCCATCCATACAGAGCATCTAGCTATTTATGTTGAATGTAATGCACCAGCATCTCCAAGATGCTAGTACAAGTGAAAAGTTTTGCATCATCATTTGCAAACACCTCATGGATTTCTGTATCTTTGGGTTGCACAAACAGGCCTTCAGAAGCTATCGTCTACACATGATTGATGGAATATGGAAAGCATCTAAAGAGAAGGTTGGCAAAACATTGACCTCAATATGTTGTGCAGAAGCTTATTATGATGCAAATTGTGCTCCAGTGTAATAATCCATACCTGGAATCAACCATGTAGAATATCATCAGTATTTGAAGGAAGTGCTCTTTAAGGATGTAATGCTCACTGTTATGTTAGTACTATCAATTATTAAAATCTCTCTTTAGCTCACATTGTTTCTTGGAGGTCCTGCACATCTTGCATCACGAGCTTGGTACATTGCAGTTTTCAATTTGCATTCTCAGAAGATTATGATGAGCTTGGAAGCAGAAAAGTCTGATTAAAATCATACACTTTGTCTTGACAATGTGATTCTTGGAGTGCAGAGTACAGGTAAAATTAATTGCAATATTTCTTTTTTGATTGCAAGAGCTTTCTAAGCCTAAGTAATAACTTTTAGCATCATTTAAATTTTTGTTACCTCTATCCTTCTATCTGTTAGATTCTTGAGTTTAAAGTCCTTTTAGAGATTGGGTAAATGTGTGTTAGGTTTGTCTTTAACTCATTGCACCAGTGCATTCTTGAAATAAATTTTATCTTTTGTTGCAAGTCTGGTTCCCAGTCATTCAAAAGGCTAAATAATCAACACATTACTGTGTAACATGAGTATATCTACAGCTTTATCAAAACAATTTTAGCATTGTTTTCTTGGTGAATTTGTGCTTTAAACCTACCAGTGTTTTCTGCAACTACATTTTTATTGGTATCAGATTAACATAAATAACATTGTTAGTTTCATTTAGTTTGTTCACATTTTTATTTCCCTCATAAAACTTTGTTGTAACAAGTGTGACAGTGAATTTTTGTAAAAGTATCATTACTTTGTTGTTTTTTATGAGTGGTAAATTCAGTTTCCATCCTTATTAATAATTTTTAAGAATTTAATATCTGAAGCCTTATTGCATCCTAGTTTCCTTTACATATTTGGATAAGTGTTTAATTATTTTATGTTTTCCAAGTATTTGACTTACCAATTACATTGTAGATTTTGTAAATAGGCCTGGCATGGCCAGGTAGGTTATGGTGTTCAACATGTAATCTGAGGGTTGTGGGTTTGAATCCCCATTGCACCAAATAAATTTGCCATTTCAGTGGTGAGGGAATTATAATGTAACAGTCAGTCCCACTATTTGTTGGTAAAAGAGTAGCCCAAGAGTTGGCAGTGGGTGGTGATGACCAGCTGCTTTCCCTCTTGTCTTACACTGCAAAATTAGGGATGGCTAGCGCAGATAGCCTTCGTGTAGCTTTGCGTAAAATTCAAAAACACAGATTTTGTGACTAAAAGATTAAGAAAAAGAAAACAATTGATGGATAGATTATAATGGTACTTTGTTTTCAGAGCCAGTTAACAAAGAAATACCAGAACCACATGAATCTACCATAAAGCATCAAGATGAATCAACAGGTGAAGAACAGAAGTTTGGTCATCTTCCTGAGAATGCATCAGTACCTTTCCTTTCTTCTGGATCAATAATACCAAGTGACACATCTGTAAAAGTAAGTTTGAATTGTATTATAATATTAGAATTAGTATGTTCATAGAAAAGAAACTATAATCAATGTATCTCAGAACAACTGCTATGGGTATTAACACTTACTGGTAAGGAGAGAACAACGTTTCAACCTTCCTAGGTTATAATCTTAACCTGAAGATGACCTGGGAAGGTCAAGACATTGTTCTCTCCTTATCAGTGAAAGTGTTAATACCCATACCAGCCATTCTGAGAAAAATCTTTGTTTCAAGTGGGTTTCTTGTCATCAAGAAAAACTATAATCAATGTCTAGTGTATCTCATATCTCAAAAATTGTGTTTGAAACTTGAAGAATTACTTGTTTGTGGATTGCAATCATATTTCTGGCTACAGAAAAAAGATGACAAGGAACTTGGTAACTGATATTTCAGTTGATTTATATTTTTTTGCACTGTGGATGTAGAATGTACCATGTCTACCAAGAATTATCATGTATTATCTGATTAGAGTCAACTTCAAGATGGACTATCACCTCTGCAAGGTCAACAATTCCAGCAAGAAGAGATGGAAATGCCAAATGAGCAGAATCCTCAAGACAGCTTTGGTCAGCTCCCTTCTATAAATGCTGGCATTCCATATTCTCATCCTAGTCAGGGTGGAGGTCCTGTTGTTATCAAACCACGAGAAGGAAGTCCTTTTAAACCTCCAACTAAACAGACAAAAGGTATAATTTTATTCACTCATTAATTTACTAATATTAACAAGCCAGAATATAGAATAAGGTCGTATGTTTATTTTCCTGAGATATGACTTGTGTACTGAATCAAATACTGTGATCCCTTTCACCTCTTTCCATTTTTTTTAAAATGGTCCATTATATACACTTAATCAATATATGACATGAAGACCTAATCAACAGCTTTGAATGTCCCCTAATTTTTTTCTCAGCCATTTAATCTATGAAAAGGCTACCACGTTATTTCAAACAAAGATTTCAAGAAGGTAGATTGTGTTTTTAGTCTGCTCAAAGTTACATTTATTCTTCAAACCTGAATACATCTTACTTACTAAGCTTTATAATAGTGGAAATGTATTGCATTAGTATAGTTTTTTGGACATTCAACTGCATATACGAAACCTAAAAAGTTTTTGTTAGATATCCTCTACGTGCAAAATTTTAAAATGCTTAGCAACCTATGTCCAGCAGCAGCCAAGTTCACAGGTCATAGCGAGAAGAGATAATTGTTTGCTTTACTTCTTTATTTATTGTTCTATATTTAAAGAAAAATAAGTTTAATAATTTATTTCTAAATGTAATAATTTGTATATGTATAATAATATATGTATAATAATTGAAATGTGACTGTATATTACAAAATACTAGTCCACTAAGATACAGCCAAGACTAAATGTCAGTTTTATATTATTGGATACATATGTACACGTGCATCTCGTCAAAGCAAGTTATGTAATGTTAGACATGACTGGAAGGTCAGTAAGATAATATATGTAAATATACAACATTATGAGACTTAAGCTAGTTAGAGTAAACATTTTTATTTCCATCTCATAATATGTAGTTATTCCAGCATGAGAAAAGCATAATTTATAATTTTCTACTTTTTTTATGATAGTTACGAGGTTGGGTAAGTGACAGACCCCACATAGAGTATAGAAAATAACATAGTCTTACTGAAAACAAACATTTGAAATGTATTTAGAAGGTGTTAGAGATTACACAAATAATCTTTGAGATTTTTCGGATGAAGAATAGTTTTTTTATAAAATCATAACATGGTATCACTTTGTACTCAGACTAGTAACGAAACAGACAAGATATATTCACAAACACATTTTTAGTAAAATTATTTCATAGATTTTTGTTTACAAAATACTTTTAATCTCTACTAAAAGTCTACCAACTTTTGTGAAGATACACGTGCTATATCAAAAGTTATACTACAACTACTTAATGTGTGCAAATGTGTACTCATGAATATTGTACCAGAACCATTGCAAAAGGGCTAAAATACACTCTTAGAAAATCCTCCCACCATGTTTTCCGAGATATATTTTACTAAAAACACAATTTTGTGTGTTCTAGTCATTACAGGTTTTAGTTTTTACTTGTGTTAATTTGTAACATGTACTTTTGGTAAACTGCAAATTTGTTTTTCACAATAGGCTTTGTTAGCTTATAAGCCATTTTACTTCAGATTTATGTAATTAATCTGCATTTGATCAGAAGTCATTAAAATTATAAAATATTTCCTTTTTTTTTCTTTTTACTACATGAAATGATGTTAAATTATATTAAAGAAAACGTTTTAATACAGAGCTGGACAATTGGTCCATATAATTGATTACCTCTGAGTGTTGGCCATGTTGCAAAGAGTAACTGTTTAATTGAAATTATAAATAAACCCATTGATATCTTAAAAATATACAGTTTCCAGTTATTTTAGTTACTGATAGTTGAAATAAACAGAATCATGATTAATGTCATGAAGACAATTATGTATTTACAATTTGTGTTTAGATATTTTGTTTTTTTATTGCTTGATCTACCCAGTATTCAGAATATTAATGTTGTTGAGTACAAAGTTACACAGTATGCTACATTTGTTACGCTCACCATGAATATTAAACCCTTATTTTTAGTATTATACCTTTTTTTTTTAATCTCTTGGCCACCCCATGTCAAAAGAATCAATAAGATGAGTGTAATTAATTAATAAGCTTGACAGTTAACTAGTAAATTACACTAATTGACCAGCTGTAATTAAATTAAAACAAACTTTTAAAGAATGTGAAAAATGTTAACAGACATTGTAAATGATCATTATGTATTGTTTATTAGTTTTTGTTATATTTTGAATACTTCATAATTCCAGTGTGATGATTTAAAAATTGACTAATACTAAAACACGTATTGGTTTAAAAAGAAATCTGTGAATACCATTTTTGTCATTGACATAAAATATTTTTTTCTTTCAAATATATCACCATGTGATGTTTTTACTGGTTTTATTAATTTCATCTTAACATGTATGAGTATTTTATTTTTTAGAGGGAATAAGTGGCTACAATAGTAATTTATTTTATATTGACAAAATGATTGAAGTTCAATATTCCCAAATGTTGAATAAGGTCCTTGATGTTAGCTGTAGGTAACTATGTAAAGGTGTTAGCTGAAGGTAACTGTGTAAAGGTGTTAGCTGAAGGTAACTGTGTAAAGGTGTCAGCTGAAGGTAACTGTGTAAAGGTGTCAGCTGAAGGTAACTGTGTAAAGGTGTCAGCTGAAGGTAACTGTGTAAAGGTGTTATCTTATGTGGCTAACAGGTAATGATGTAAAACAGCTAATTGAGGTACGTTTTTATCAGATTAGTAATCATATTCTTAATATTCAGAAGTAGTAATACTCTGATGTACGTTTTTATCAGATTAGTAATCATATTCCTAAATTTTTACGTTGTATATTTCAGTAATGTGTGCAGATAATCTGTGTCATAGTATGTCACTTGATTAAAAGTTAATTGTTATATCCGTGTTTTTCTTGTCTTTGTTCGGTTCGGCTTTTGTCACCTCTTGATATTTTATTTAGGTATTGTGCAGCAAGAGGTCTTGCCCCACTGTCTTTCTGTCTCTTCATCTCACCATCATGGTGGGATAATGCTGGAACCTGATAACCTAGAGAAGCCGCCAGATACAAGTCAGCTTCATAACATACACAGACATAGACATCATCTGCCTCGAAACACCTTTGGTGGTTCTCCAAGTGCTACTTTATGGGATAGTCCAGAATTACCTAGCGTCCATTTAGTTCCAGCTGTTTTACCTGTCGGTGCTGGTCAGCGTGAGACAACAGAAATGAGCACGTGCATAGGAGCTGGTGAGAGCTCATCCAGTCCTGCTCCACGTCAGAGTCCATTAGGAGAGGATTCAGATGCAGGAAATAAAAGTCAAACAGTACAGCAGGACATCAGAAGTGAAACTGAAGAAGTAAACTAATTACTTTTGTTTGGGAACATAAATGTACTACAGAAGTACCTAGAATTATCCACCAAGGTCTTACAAGTACTCAGGGTTTTTAGCCTGATATTTTTTCCTTGTTTGTCCACATAACAAATGATATTAGTGAAACCTGCTAATCTGTTTCTATTTTATCATTTCCAAAAATCTAAGGTATTCTAAAATTTCTGATCTCAATTTTTAATTTCGAGGACACGTCAGGAGCTACAAATTAATTTTTGATGAAGTAAAATATATCAACACTTTTATTTGCTTTACATTATTCATAACAAGTAATTGTTCTGAATGAATTGTTTTGTATTAGGAAGATGTTTTGTCATCTCTGCAACAAATAGATAGCCCAGCACCACCCCCTACTGCTGCTGTTCACTTGCTTCAGAGAATGTCCCCTGCAGGTGCTGGTTTACCTCAGGTAAGTAAGGCTTGAACTGATTTGATCTAGGGTGAGAAGCTATAATGTTTTTGTTTTGTCTTTTTGAAACAGAATTTTGAAAAATGTATTTTTGCCACACAATTGAGTCCGTTTCTGTTATTGGTTGTTTGTCTGTTGGGGAATGTGTATTTGTTACGCCTCATGATAATTAAGTTGTCTAAGATGCTTTTAAAATCTGTGTAAAAACTTCTTTGCCAAGTGACGTAGATCTGACACTTCATGCAAGTCACATCTTTTTAAGTTGTGGTTTATCAGTTTGGTCATTTCTCATTGGAGCTCTGACACTTAATTCAATGTACATGAAACATAGAACTGTGAATATACATTTGTCCATAGTATTTGTGGTTTCTGTTTAAATAAAAGTTACTGTTTAATTAATCAAGAATATAAGTACTTTATAACAATTTGACAATGGTTACACACTAACTCAAAGTACCACCACTAATACTAGGTAAAGTTAAACTGTTTTGTATATGAATTTCAGTATTGTTTATTCTTGCAGTATTGTAGGAGTTTCGAATTTTTAAATACAAATAGCACTTGATGACGACTGAAAGCTTGTGGAATGTGAAGATTTGTAAAACACTAGAACTTATAGTATTGAAACTATAAATGTTAATTTGGGGACATAAACTCAGCTGATATGATTGACTCCATGGTGAGAGTGTTAAACACTTCAGTCAGATCCTCTAATTTTTTTTTAAGTAGTTTTGGTGACCTTAACCTGTCCTTACAGCCTTTTCATCCCAGGCATCATCCTGGTAGCCCTCTTCTAATCCTTTTTCAACAATTCAGTGTCCTTCTCAAGATTGAATGCAGTTCTCCAAGTGTAACCTAAACAGTGACACACACTTTATTATAACCCAGTGTTGTATTCAGTATGTCTGTTGATACAACCTAAAATTCTAGTTGCCTTGCCACCAGCAACAGTGTATTGCTTAGATAGTTTAATAGACTGATTAACAAAATTATCTAATTTATTTTTTCTGTAACACTATTAAAGTTATTATAATTCAAATTGTGATGTTCTATATGCTTCATTTTGTACTTACAATTGAAAGCCATCTGCTCTTTATCCATACTTACATGTTTTGTAAAGCATTATTATCCTTCTTATACCCACCAGTACCCAACGCCTGAATATCATCAGCAAATTTATATAATGTTTTGACCATTCCATCATGTGTATCATTGATGTAAGTCAAAAAGAACAAAATCCTAATACTAAGCCCTGAGGTATCTCACTTGTGATGTTAATTCAGTTTGAATGAATTTCATTAAAACAACCCTTGCTGTCTCCCATCCAGTCAGTTTTCTGTCCGAAGAATCAACCTGTCCTGTACATCTATTGAGATACTTTTCATAACAAGCCTATTATGTGGCACCTTGTCAAATGCATTATGAAAGTAAGATACACCAAATTAATCTACGTTTTTACCGTCTTCTGCATAAGAAGTAACCTCTTCAAAGAATGTGAGAAGATTCATGATAATAGGTAGGCACACAATACATAAACATAAGGAATAGTTTTATTGATGGTAAACATGCATGTTTGATAGGACATTGGTAGCATATTCCACCATCAATAAAACATGCCCTTATATAAAGTGTATTTTGCCTAACTATTAGTGTAATGTGCTTCTTTCTGCAGTTAAAGATTAGTGAGGAAATATTCCTATGCTGACTCTCCTCAAAATTTCAAACATTGTTTTAAAGGATGTTACGTTTTAGATATGTAGCCACTTCTTCCCCTCTGTTTAGTACTTTATCTCTATGAAACATCCTATATTTAAACCCTTTGTTCTCCAAGTTGATCAGCCATACATGGATGACTTTACTCAAATTGACCACGTCTATATAATAAAGCTTATTCAATAATTGTTAGTAAGTTTTGTATAATGTATAAAAATAATATTTCACATTTTTTTTTTATTAGTTGGGATTTTTATTTAATTTACTTTTAATCATTTACCGAGATTATTTTTCATTCAAGGGTATGTCCAAGCTTTCAACAAATACTGAAGATGAAAACACAAAGAGAGACAAAAACTACCAGAAAGGCACACTACATCCTCACCTGCTTGAAGATCACCAAGATTTACAATTTGGCTCGGGAATGGATGTTATAGGAAAAGATGGTAGACCAGTTAGTGCCCACTGTGGTCTTACGTCCTCTGCAGATATCCGACAGTCCGAACAAGAAAAATGGCTGATGTCAAAAAGAGCTGTCAGCAAACGATGGCAGGTCAATAAAATATCAAATGAAAGAGAAGAGACAAGAGCACGACCCGAGGTAGTTGGTGACAATCAGGTGAGAAGTGGAGAAGACAAGGATTCTAGTTGGCCAGTGGATGATTTTGCAGGTGAAATTGATTGTTCAGTAGTCCGACCTGAAGTTGTAGGAAATAATCAGTCAGGAAATGACAGTTTTGGAAGAGAAAGAAAACCAGAAGAAGTTAAAATCAGTCAGTGGGAGATGGATGAATTGTCAGCCGTTGGGGAACACTCAGCTGCAAGACCTGATGGTTTGAGTAACAGTCACGTAAGAGCTAGGAACACTCGCAGAAATAGATCAGAGGACACAAGAACCAATCAGTGGGCACCTGAAAATGTGGTAGGTGTTGAAAAACAGGAAGCTGTTCGTCCTGAAGTGTTGGGAACTAGTCAGATAAAAAGAGAAAATAGAAAGCTAACAGGAGACAAAAAGTATGGTGAGAGTCAGTATGTCAGTGGACAGGTTGAAGCAGATATTTCTGGAAGAAGGTACCCTGAAGATCAGCAATATGGTGGAGGGTCTAGATCTTCATCTCCTAAAAGGCCCTTATCTAGAAGTGGAGATCCTCGAGGACAGAGTCGGCTTGAAGCTGAGCACCTCAGGATGGATCCCAGTCGTGATCGTCATTTTGACCGTAAAGATTTTCTCGAAAGAAAACGAGATTTTGATGATCGGCGATATCGAGATTATGATGATCGAGGCTATTTCTACAGTGATAGAGATAGATCTAGACCTTCTAGTCGTGTTTCTCATGCAGAATCTCTGGATGGCCGAGATCGTTATCGTGGTGATCGAGATTCTATGTTCCCTTATTATCCAGATTACAATAGACCTTTATCTCGTGCTGAAACAGAGAGGCTACGTTACAGTGATTCACCAGCACATTATGGACAGTACGATAGGCGGCTACTACAGTAGAGGTAGAGAGCAAAGAGGTAAAAATCACAACAATCATAATGAAAGTTCTCTTCTCATGAGGCTTAACATCTGTATGTCCCAGAGATACATAAAGTGTGCATGTAATACATAGTGGTTAAAGATTAAAGCTTGTAATAATTTTTGTTAAAGGGAAAGTTTGATTTTAAGCTAGTTACTTCTTTATTCAAACAACAGTTGTATCATCTATTAACTCTTCAGTTCAATAATTCAATGCTCTTTTATTTGTTTTTACTAATTAGTAATCATATCAGGAATTCTCAGTACTGCATGGAAATTTTAAACCTGATTTTGATTACTTTGGTTGTTAATGTTAAAGATACTTTTTGTTGAGTACGTTACATTGATATACAAGTTATCAATTTTGAGCTAAGTGTTTGTAGTTATATCCAGGTTACTCTCTATTGTATAATCTTATTTACATGCCTTTTGTTATTTAAATAATCAGATGGGATCTAAGTTGTTAACCATTATCTACCTGATGATGTTAATTTGTAGCAAATGAAGGTCTAATTTTGTCAGTGGGTCAGTTAAACAAGAATCACAATTTAAGTCTAAAAATTTCATTCAGGACCAAAGTCAGATATAGCTTTTAAAATCAGCTCAGACACATTGTTCTTCTATCTCTTAGAATATTGAGAAAAACTAATTGGAAAATAATCAACCTGTAAAAAAAAAAAAACTCAGTTTGTTTTCAAGACAATTACAACTACGAATCTAAATTTCATTTTACATTTTTCTCTCCTATAGGTTGATCATTCACTTGTTAGAGATAAACATCCATTTTAATATCAGTTGTAGAATAATTGATATTCCTGTTTTGATTTGTCTGAGATACCATTAGTTGTAATGATGAGAAAGTTAGAAAACTTAAGTAAAGATTCTACAGGTAAATGATCCATATCTTATAACTATTCAGGTAGCATTTTTTAGAATTTTAATTTGAAAGTAAATATTTGATATTGTTCTAGTTCAGTTCTAATAATGTTTTGTGTCTGTGCTAGAAATCAGTAATGAAACAAATTGTCCTGAAGCTAATACTTAAATATAATTCTGTTACAGGAAGTGAGTATGGCTGTTATCAGAGAGATCCATATTACTCCTACTATGACCACTACAGATATGCCTACAGTAGTTACAACTATGGTTTCTATGATGAACTGTACCGAACAGATCCTCTGTAAGTGAATCTAGAAAATAAATAAGTCTTAGAGTTCTTGTTAAATTTACTATGTTCTACATGTAACATAGTAGCTTGTGAGTGAGTTATAAGCACTATATCCATTATAGGTAGTTGGTTCACTTAATTATTCAGTGTACTTGATTACCTATGAACATGAGCTAGTGTCACAAAAAATGATTGATTCATTAATATTATGATTAATTAATGATACAATTAATTAATGGATTGATATTAGCACTTTTCATTATTACTGCTCTTATCAGTTATCCTAAGAGTTAGGTTGCAATTATTTGTTATTTTTCATTATTTCAAAATTGTTCAGTTTAGTTTATTAGTCTCAACTCATGAAAACAAGTTGTCAAAATAAATATTTTCAAATATTACTATTTTCATTTAGTAACACTGTTGATTATTCCAGATATCTAGGCCTTGTGTGAATAAACAGTTGGTTGATTATTCCACATATCCAGGCCTTGTGTGAATAAACAGTTGGTTGATTATTCCACATATCCAGGCCTTGTGTGAATAAACAGTTGGTTGATTATTCCACATATCCAGGCCTTGTGTGAATAAACAGTTGGTTGATTATTCCACATATCCAGGCCTTGTGTGAATAAACAGTTGGTTGATTATTCCACATATCCAGGCCTTGTGTGAATAAACAGTTGGTTGATTATTCCACATATCCAGGCCTTGTGTGAATAAACAGTTGGTTGATTATTCCATATATCCAGGCCTTGTATGAATAAACAGTTGGTTGATTAACGAGTCTAATATTTAATATTTAGTAAATTCCATTTACTGCCAAACTCTTGTACATTGCAAGTTGAAGTTATTAACATGTTTCATGAATTAGGATCTTATTACATGAGTATTCACTTTTTTAATCAACTAATGTGGTGTGCAAGCTCTGCTGTAGATGTTGTTCAGTATTAACTGAAATAGAAACTGCTCTGAGAATTTTGATGGGGACAACATTTGACTCATAATTTTGGTCGAGTGTAGATTTAATGAAATGAAGAATTAATATATATACAAGTGATGAATGAAAGAAAAAAAAATGGAATCAGAATTATAAATGTGTTACAGATACAGACAACAGATGGCAGATCGCTACAGACAGTATTACGCCCAGTTGGGTTATGATACATCGGAGTTTGATAGATTGAGTGTGCATTCAGGTCGGAGTTCAGTTAACGAAGAACTCAGAAAAACTCAAAGGTCAGTGTGGCATCTTTTTATTTAAGTTCAAACTGATACTTGCTTTCATCATTTCACATTAAAATGGAGACTTGATATTTTGTCCCAAATGGTCAGATGACAATGTTTTGTCCCTCTGCTTGTCTACTACATATATATGTAGAACATAAGTACATATATTTATACTGCTTACTGTTTGGTTGTGAAAATACCCGAGTTAATGTAACACTGCTTTTTAAATGTTGTTATAGTTAGTAATGACGACTGGAACTTTTTTTTCAAATGATTAAAATCTTATTTTTACGTATACTTTTTGAAATGCATTTGATGCAAAACTGGTGTTTTTATACAGAACAGAAATGTTATATCACAGGTTTTGAGACATTCACTGCAACATTCAGTTTTTCTTTTTAATTCTGCATGAATTCTATAAAATGTGTTGATAAAGAACCTTTGATATTACAAAGTTTCTATTCTGTTGAATTAAAGCAACTAGTAAAGTAATGCTGAGATCTTAGCGTGAAGCGTTAAGCTACAACTAACTAAGCCTAAAATTATTGTTTGATATATAGTAATCCCATGCATATTGTTAGTCAATTTTATTAATACTTAACCACCAGGTAACCATGACGTTCTACACATTATAACTATGAATGTACTAAGTGTATCTTTAGAAAATGTGACAAGATTTTAATAAACACAACTCGACTTTAGTTGTTTTTAAGTAAGGTACGTGCACGAATCTGTTCTGTGTCGGTCTGGATGGTGGTGATTTTCTTGTCAATTTAGTTTCATATCTCATTTACATAGCTTCCAAAATTTCTTAAATGGATATCAAAATTTTTATTGTTCTAAAACTTTATATCTTATTGTTTTCTCTACCTTAATTGTAGCAGTAGTGAAATCCTCAATGTTTAAAAGTTGAAAAATATACAATGAAATAAAGGTACTTTTTTCTATTTCTTTGTGAGTGACTACAGATTGAAACAGATAAGTACCTTATTTATTCAAACAACCTTAACTTTCTAATTTCTCACATCTTCTACTTTTTATTATTGACTTACAGTATTGTTAGATGTATTTTAGTTATTGAAATACAATATCTTACTTTTTCAAGTTTCCACGTTTTTCAAGTTTTTATTTTTATACTTTAATAACCTGTATTTAATTGTTGTTTAAATGTACAAATAAACATATTTAACAGTTTTCATGACTTACCTATTTGTTCTTGATAAGACCCCTTTTTCTTAACGTTTTGAACGCCCACAAAAGAATCAACGTAGTTTGCACATGTGCATTTTAGAACACAAAACTGTGTAATGTGTACAAAAAAACCTTGTTCTTGTGCTAAACAACTGTATCTGTATCTCACTAAACCAAAACAATAGGTGATTTTGTTTCATTTTTTACATACATCCATAGCTTGTTTCCAGTTGTTTGTAACAGCCTGAAGATTATAAAATGGATGACAAATGATTTCCTGTTACACAGAACAGTGAAGAATGTTTATTTTTTTTAAAATTGAGAAATTAAAATGTAGATAATATAAAATGTTCAATTATAAACTACATTTTGACACCAGTATTGTTGACATACATTTATAATAAAATAATTTTAATGAAATTTTGAACAAAACTGAAGAAATTCTTGACGTGCACTCTGACCTATTTGTATGCACGTGATCATAGTTCCTAAAACACTCATCCAACAGTGTTAGATACATGTTTATCAAGTGATTTACAACTGTTGTGGATTATTAGTTACATGTGGCTCAAGAAACAGTAAAACAGTAAACTTTAAGTGTTAACAGATCGAAACTGTTGTGAGCTTTCAATTATTTTAAGGTAAAGAACTGTAGTTTCCCTTTACAATTTGAAGTCGTTTTAGACACAAGGATAATTTGTATATGTATTTCTATTCTGTTTGTGAAGTTGGTCAAATTGATAGAATGTATATAGAGTTAGGATAGAATACATACAAAATATATTTACTTAAAGAACGTTTATTTAGAAGGCTTTAGAGATTCTGCAAATAAAATTTGACAGTTCTCAAGCAAAGAAGTGTTTTTAACCTTAACATGAAAATCATTTTGAACTTGAAGTAGTCAACAATTTTCCTCCATATTTTGACTAAGATGTTTTTAGTGAAAATAATTATAAAATCTGTTTTATTGTGTATAAAAGCTATATGTTTTTGTAAACATGAAGATACACAAGATTTATTAAAGTATGAAACTGGTTACATTGGGGTTGGAAACTTTGTTGAATTGACTGTGCCTGTAGTGAGAGAATTAATAAATTTTATTGTGAATAACATGGTTGAATAAATAATTCATACTACTATGTGTTGTTATTTTCAATTAGGTATGAAACTATCACTTTATCTTTTAATATTTTCATCTGCTATCATCATGCAACATACAGAATGAATATTTTATTGGATTGTGTTTTTATTATCTGTGTAATAGAATTAAAGAATTTTTACAAATATGTCAGCTATTTTATATTTTTCATTAGTTTCAATAAATCGTCATGAGTTCTTATCGATTTGATAAAATTAGGGACTTGAGCCGAACGTCTCTTTCTGGGCTGGACTATTCCAGTTATAGCCAGCTACACGAGTTTGATAATTCTTATACAAGTAGATATGAAGAATCGTCTGGAATACAGGAAACATGTAAGGTCATTTCTTTGTTGCTCAGTAGGTTTAAAAAATAAAAGACTTTATTAGATTTGTTTTATTGTAATATGAGTAATAATGCTTTTTAGTTAATCAAAAGTTAGAAATGTGATTTGAGGAGGAGTCTATTTACAGAAATATCCCTGACTTATTGTGTTTATAAATGTACAGTTCATACATGTGTACAACTTGATTGTTTCCAGAGTCATTTTTTCAACTATAGTCCACTTGGTATTGTAAGAATTTTCTAACAAGAAGAGCTAATAAAAAAACTTTAACCAACTGTCATTTGTAATAAAATCTAAAACTTGTAAGAAATAATGTAGGCCATACATTACAGTTCAGTAAACACTCTTCAATTTGAATAACAAAATATAGTAGGAACTGCCCAAGATATGAGCCTTTTTTAAGTTTTGACTTTATTTTTCAAAAATCTCCATTTTTTTGACATTGTAAGAGATTCTAAAATAAATATTTTAGTAATTTTGAAATAACTCTCAAGTTCAGTGTTCCATTATTTTGCTGTGGAAGTTCCAAGATAAGTTAAAAATAATATTTTTCCAAACTTTGTTTTCAAGTTTGTGTTTTTTTACAGACATGTTTATTGTATTCTACAAAGAAATATTTCTCTCTGGTTATTTGGCTTTGGATAATTTATCAAATTAACAAAGAAATATATTTCTCTGGTTATTTGGCTTTGGATAATTTATCAAATTAAAACAGTAATGTAGTTTATGCTTTACTATCATTAGGATAGTTTCTGTAATAATTTTACTTTTATGAAGTACACTATATACTTTTGACAGGTTGTTTAACTAGTTGACTTCTATGCTGATCAGTTACTCCACTTGTTTTCATTTATTAAAATCGTTTAAATCCTAATTAGTAAAAATATTTTTTTATTTAAAATTGGTCTACAAGATCCAAAGCAAAATGTACATTTATTTATTTTGAACTATATTTGTAACGATGGTAAAATACAATCCTTTATTTTCTGGTTTATTCTGTGCATCTTAATATTATGGAACAATGGTGTGACTGTGTATATAGATACTTATGTATGTGACCGAAATGATAAATGTAATGTTGCCATCTGTTGTGCAGCAGTACAACGAGATATAAGTGGCGTCATCTATTGAATGGCACCAGAAACAATATTCCATAAAAATAATTTCCATTTTGCACATTCTAGATTTAGACAATTATAAAAATAACTGTGGTATGCACAACAATCATTTCTTTATTTCATAACACAATTTTAAATAAAGAAACTCTCCTCAAAATAAGAACAACTTTCTCTAGAACTGTACACAAGGATTTGATTACATCTTTATTGGTGTAATTTTGCAATGTAGAGCTTAGAAACTGGAATTTTTTAAAATCTTATTTCTCAAGTAAATGTTACCGTTTTTAATATAAAAAACACAAGTGGACAAAAAGTGGCCCCCTCTTTAAAATGTTGTTAATTTAACGTTTATTAGATAACAGAAAAATATGTAAAAATATACATTTTAAAACACTTGACAAGATCTTTTCAAATATAAACTTGAATCCTAATTTAACACTGGATTTCTTAAATATCTGAACTATTCACGTATTACATTTTCTCATAAAACGTGTTTTGATTCTACTGTAGTTTCTTTCAGCCAACAGAACAATTAAACAAATGTATTTACAATAATTGAACTTAAAAACATAGTTTTACAAAGTTTTCTGTTATCTAATAAAAGATATAACAAATTTACAACATTTTGAGGGGGCGTATCAGTAAATTTATGAAAATGTTGAACACTGTACATTGAATCAATTTGATGTAATGATGTGCTTATGACTAAAGAACATAATCTGAACACTTTTCATGTGCGGTACTTCCCAGAATGTTTTTTTTTTTAAATAAAATGTAGACTTTTCCTCAATTTCTTTCAATGAGTTGTGAATACTATTAGTAATAATTACTGGCACAAACAACTGCCCATAAGCCAATACTTTTTCAGTTATTAAAATTATTTTGTGCAGTATTGTGAATGGATGTTTTTTTTAATTCAGGGGTAGAATGGTATGCTTTAAGTAATAAGATTATAAAACAAATATTAACAAACAGCTTATACTTTCAGGCAGCAAAGTTTTGGAATAATATTTTTATAATATCTTTTGCAAACTTCATTAAACTTTAATTTTCAGTTGGTTACAGGTTACTGATTAGTTGCATTTGTGAGTAGTGTGAAGCCATCTTTGTTAAATAACTGTTAATGTATATTCACTACTCTATCAACCTTAACACATGAAAGCAATATTAAATGATATGTTTTGTTTATGGACATGTCATTTATCAGAGGCCCTGGCATGGCCAGGTGGTTAAGGCATTCGATTCATAATCTGAGGGTCGCGGGCTCGAATCCCCATTGCACCAAACATGCTCGACCTTTCAGCCATGGGGTTGTTATAATGTGATGGTCAGTCCTACTATTCATTGGTAAAAGAGTAGCCCAAGTGTTGGTGGTGGGTGGTGATGACTAGCAGCCTTCCCTCTAGTCTTACACTGCTAAATTTGGGATAGCTGGTGCAAAATTCCAAAAACAAACACATTTACCAGAATTATTTAGTCGTAGTTTTTTTAAGGTATTCTATAGTGTAATGGTGTTCAAATGGCAGATAGGTAAAGCAATTGTGTTCAAATAATTTGAGGAATTTGTTTTCATGTCAGTCTGTGAATAACTTTTATCCATACAATGTTTAATGTACTTTGTACCCTTGAGATAATACAATTATTAATATTGTTTCCAAAGTGTATGAGAAATTTTGAATATTATTTCTTGTCAGATTATTGGAAGCACACTTATTTTCTGACTTTGTCATAGTTTTCTTGGGTTGATAGCTTTTGATTTGAAAGTAACAATGACAATGGAGGATTATTGCAGTTAGTAGGTTTAACAAAATCATGAGAATGAAAAATATAAAGATTTTGTGTGTGTGTATCCATAGCAACTGTAGCTACACCACCACGTTTGACACCTGCAAAATTTTCCACTCCTCACGTTATTAGTCGATTCACACCTGGAGGATATTTACTAAAGGTTACTGGATCAAGTCATTTGTCTTCTGTGGAGATACATGATGTCCAGGTAATCTCTTCTTTAAAATTTGTTTGGTTTTTTATGTTTAATTTACATTTATTCTGCAAGTGGTTTTCAGACTAGAGGTATTACATGTACTTGTTACTGATAGTCAGTATGCTCAACTTATTAAGTTAAGCTTGAAAAGTACTTTAATATAATGCTATGAATGATGAATGATAAATTCTTAGTATCAATTCAAACTTTTTAGTTTTGTGGCAAAACAGTACATAAATGTCTAATTTGCTTATGCTTGTAATAATCTAGAACCTTTTTAGGATAATTTTAAGGTCTCCTACACAAGTGGTAATTGAGTAATATTGTTTGCTATGCTTTGCTTAAATATTAATCGTGTACTTAGGGTCTGCCATGGCCAGGTGGTTAGGGTACTTGACTTGCAATCTGAGGTCACGGGCTCAAAACCCCATGCCATCAAACATGCTTGCTCTTTCAGGCATTATTGTGTGACAGTCAATTCTCTATTCATTGATAAAAGAGTAGCCCAAGAGTTTGCATTGTTTGGTGTTCACTCGGCTTTCCCTTTAATCTTTAACTGCTAAATTATGGATGGCTAGAGCAGATTGCCATCCTATGTCTTTGAGCACAATTCCCAAAAACAAAAACAAACAAACCAAAGTATTTCTATTTTGTGTGGTAGAAAGGTAAGTCTAATATTTTTTGCATTTTTAGCTGTGTGTTGAAAACCAAAGTTTTTTTTGTAACTTGGCCAGTTTTACATAGTTTTCTGTATTTGCTATAAACTCTTACATATTTATAAAATATGGACAGAGGAATTCTACATGAAAGCTATGATTCCATTTAACTATATTTGTACAGTTCTGTCTAAATAATTTGTCAGTAACTTCTTACTTTACATTGTTCTAATGTTAATATCAAGGTTTCATACAGTTTCTTTAATGTTAAGATATAATAGTTTGTCTGTGTTTGATAAATGTTAAGATATAATAGTTTGTCTGTGTTTGATAAATGTTAAGATATAATAGTTTGTCTGTGTTTGGTTAATGTTAAGATATAATAGTTTGTCTGTGTTTGGTTAATGTTAAGATATAATAGTTTGTCTGTGTTTGGTTAATGTTAAGATATAATAGTTTGTCTGTGTTTGGTTAATGTTAAGATATAATAGTTTGTCTGTGTTTGGTTAATGTTAAGATATAATAGTTTGTCTGTGTTTGGTTAATGTTAAGATGTAATAGTTTGTCTCTGTTTGGTTAATGTTAAGATGTAATAGTTTGTCTCTGTTTGGTTAATGTTAAGATATAATAGTTTGTCTGTGTTTGGTTAATGTTAAGATATAATAGTTTGTCTGTGTTTGGTTAATGTTAAGATATAATAGTTTGTCTGTTTGGTTAATGTTAAGATATAATAGTTTGTCTGTGTTTGGTTAATGTTAAGATATAATGGTTTGTCTGTGTTTGGTTAATGTTAAGATATAATAGTTTGTCTGTGTTTGGTTAATGTTAAGATATAATAGTTTGTCTGTGTTTGGTTAATGTTAAGATATAATAGTTTGTCTGTGTTTGGTTAATGTTAAGATATAATAGTTTGTCTGTGTTTGGTTAATGTTAAGATATAATGGTTTTTCTGTGTTTGGTTAATGTTAAGATATAATAGTTTGTTTGTGTTTGGTTAATGTTAAGATATAATAGTTTGTCTGTGTTTGGTTAATGTTAAGATATAATAGTTTGTCTGTGTTTGGTTAATGTTAAGATATAATAGTTTGTCTGTGTTTGGTTAATGTTAAGATATAATAGTTTGTCTGTGTTTGGTTAATGTTAAGATATAATAGTTTGTCTGTGTTTGGTTAATGTTAAGATATAATAGTTTGTCTGTGTTTGGTTAATGTTAAGATACAATAGTTTGTCTGTTTATGTAAAAACAGCTTGTTTGGGTTGAAATTTTTTTTTTTTGTTTTACGTAGAGAAGTGAACAACGTTTTGCCCTTCTTTGGTGACAGTCGAAACATTCGCTCCTCTATGTAAAAAATTTTCTCAACTCAAATGAGCCGTTTATACATATATATTTTTCTCTACAAGTGGGTTTTCTCAACATCACTGATTAGTTTGTCTGTTTGTCTAATTTTAAGATATACTACACTTTGACCATGTTTGGTTAATGTTAAGGTATACAGTTTGTCTGTGTGTTTGGTTAATGTTAAGGTATAAGATACTAATTCTGTGTTTGGTTAATATTTAGTGATGAATTATCATGTAGGTTACAGGAAACATAGGTCAAAGTAACAATAGGTTGAAGAAGCCTCAAGTTTTATCCCAAATAATTTGTTTTAATATTGGGAACTAGAAACGTGCGAGCTGTGTATACATCAACAAGAATAAATTACATATTACATTGAGATTAGTAGGCCTAGAAATGTCTTCAAAGACTCTGTTAAATTAGTTCTGCTACCATAGTGAAAGGAACAAGATAGTGATTTGAAATGATTGTAGTTTTCTTGAAATTGATAGAGAACTTGTAACTTCACATAAACAAACAAAAATATATAACTGCATTGATTTCAAGTAACTACTGCATATTTGTCTCTCTCATATCATTCTTGTCTTCTGAATACGTAAGCAAGTTTAAGATCTCAACAGTTTACACAAACAGAGAAGAGCATGTCTAAAACAAATAAGTGATAGACATGCTGTGTGTCTTCTAAACTAAGTGTATAAGAAAGTCTTATTAATATGTTTTTATTTGAGTATCGTTAATTGGTATGGAACAAGACATTGGTAATGAAATTCTTGATGGGTAGAAAATAATGCATTTCCTTTCGTTAATTGGTATGGAACAAGACATTTTTTTTATGTTTATTTTTTCAATTTTGTATAACAGGGATAATATTTATTTATTTATTATAGTAGGGATAACTATGTCATTCATTTGTTAATATTGTAAAAGCTTGTAAAAAGATTTGTTGTATGACCAATGAAAATTATAGAATGTAACTAAAACCCAATGTGTCTGAACCTTCAAAATTCATCTTCTTATTAATATGTTTTTATTTGAGTATCGTTAATTGGTATGGAACAAGACATTGGTAATGAAATTCTTGATGGGTAGAAAATAATGCATTTCCTTTCCTTTTTTTATGTTTATTTTTTCAATTTTGTATAACAGGGATAATATTTATTTATTTATTATAGTAGGGATAACTATTTCATTCATTTGTTAATATTGTAAAAGCTTGTAAAAAGATTTGTTGTATGACCAATGAAAATTATAGAATGTAACTAAAACCCAATGTGTCTGAACCTTCAAAATTCATCTTCGCTTCACTGTTTCATCAACCTCGAAGTAATTCTGTAATCACTAAATTTTTAGTAAAACCTACACAAAAAGTAAATGTTATCATGAACAATAGCAGATGTGCACTCTGGAAGAGACTTGAATAATACTTGTGAACCTTTTCACTGTTCTAGTTTAGGAAGTAGGAAATGTGGTTCAGACATTCCAATGCACATTTTCAACTATTCCAACTGTACAAAGGAAAAAAGATAATTATAGTTGTGATAATGAAAGATAGTGATGACAGTAATAACAAACGTTTATTTTTCTATATGTTTTAAGGTCAGTTAGATAATGTGTGTTGAAATACTAAAAGAATATTTATTAACCACTAAATACATTAACCCTAAAGTAAGGCTTAGCGTAAACACTACCTGGTAAATTTTATTCTCCATTTGGCTTCAACACAGTGTGGTATGACTTTTGTATTAAAATATTTTGCTGTTTTTTTTTCTCGCCAAGGTTATAAAAAAGTAAAGAATAAAAAACAACAACTTTCCTAACAAATCAACATGAATATTGAGCATGCAGAATAAACACCACAGTTAGCCTAAAAATGATTAGGTGATAGTTTTGTTGCTAAGCAACAGTGTGCATTGTTGAGCATTACAAAATAAAAAAAGAACATATAAGCATTTTCAACATAATGACAAAGGGAATAAGGCTTTTATAACTAATGATGATAAGAATTTGTTTGTGAAAGCATGAAATTATATTGTATGCCTTCATCCTTATACAGAACCTGTTATTATCTGAAGGTTATGAAGAAGTGCAGGTCTTCCCAGGTCCTTTGGTAAGGTACGGTCATTATTACTGGGTTTGTTTCTCATATATTTTACTCAAATTGAAAGCAACACAAATATTTTTAGTCAGGTATGAATATTTTTACCTGAAATTTTGTTCATTATTTCAAATTGTAAAAAAATGAAAATGGAAAGTCTACATTATTTAACTAGTCAACTGCATTCAGCACTTAAAAAAAACAAACCTTGGTGTATATTTTTCATTGAGGTCTAGGTAAAATATTTCCTTCTGCCAAATAACTGTTGCAGCGTGAAGTTTGCCTAATAAGTAAAACTCTGCATGTCGTTACAAGCAAAGAAACTGATGGTAACTCTGGTTGATTTATTTGGTTTATTTGTTAAATGTCACCATGTGTTTAACACTTAAAAATAACACCATAATGCTCTGTTCAGCAGCATTCTCTGCTGTTGATCTATCTGATCCTTTGATGTAGGAATCTATGGTTGTGTTTATTGTGTATATTGCTACTTAATATGAATGTGTCTTTTATTGCCTTATGAATAAAATGAGAGCTGAACTTGTTGGAAAGTTAACTAGACACACACAAACATGTTTGGAATGAAAGAATGTAAAAGTTTTGTAACAGTCTCGTGATCAGGTAATGAACACTTGTTTAGATGTATTTTCTTTCTGTGACTCATTCATCAATTAAGAATAATAATACAGCATTACACTTGAATAACATGTTCTGTTATTAACCATTTGAACTAAAATATGTGATGCATTTACTTGAATTCTTTTGTCATTACAGAGGCAGAACTCATAAGAATGATGTCATCCACTTCTGCCAGAGAAAGATCGATCAATTCAAAAGTATGCAAGGCTTGGCTGATCGTGAATCTTTTATTCTTTTGTGGGAACTTCTTGTCCTAATTCTACGACAAAACGGGGTTAGTAATTCTAAACATGATTGGTTTATAGAATACCGTGAAGATATCTAACTAATTTAACCTTATCTGATTTCTTCTTTTATTATTGTATTTGTATAAATAAACAGATCATCACAGTTCATGGAGGTAATAATCATCCAGTAAAAGAGAAAATTAATGCTTCAGAAGTAACACAGATGTGGTAATTTCTTATAAAAGTTACAAATTTATATAAAAGTTGTTGTAGCAAAACTGTGCTTAATTTTGAAGAATTATATTTGATGGCCATCTAGTTTCTCATCATTACAAATGTAGTAATTTCAACTTTAAGTGAAACTATCAGGTGTTGCACATAAAATTATGAAATTTAAACCACCAGAAGGAACAAGCCAAAATGCTGTATAATATGAGCAGATTACACTATGTAACACAAATTTTGTTCCTGGATAGTATGTTATTTCTTAATTGCTTATGTTGTAAAAGTACAGAAAATGGTCATTATTCCCTTCAAACTTTGCTTTTGTGACCTGAATAATTAAATCTAGAAATTAACCTATTTTCTATCTAAAAACAGGCAAATTTGCACATTTTCATTCACATAAGGTCTGAATAAAACAACATATGAATCAAAATTTACATGTATTTATACTAAAGTTATACAAAGATGAACAAAAATGTTTAGAAGTGAGTAGTTTTTGGAGATTTGTGACTGTAATGTAAATCACTTTTACTGAGTATGTTCCCATGTTCTTGAATTTATCAAGATGAGTGTCAAAGATATGGACTTTCAGGGACATCCTGCAGCCCATTTTGCCATAGTTTTTTTACCATAGCTTCAACCAGTTTCACATAATTTTTGGCCTTGTGATTGCCCTAAAAGCCCCAAACCACTGTGAGAATGCTGCTCCAAGCTTTTTTTCCTTCCTGCTGAGCTTCTTGGAGAATTTTGTGCTCTCTCCAGGATCTTCTTTATTTGTGGTCCAACAAAGACACCAGCTTTGACCTTTGCATCAGACAGCTTAGGGAAGGCTGCAGACTCCTTATCAAGAGCTGTGACAAATTGTTTTAGTTTTATGTGCAATGGTGGTAATAACATCTGGTGGTCCACTCGTGCCTCACACTTGACATTGTGCCTCTCCACAGAGAAGTCGGTCTGTTGTGGCCAGTGCTTACTGTTGTAGTGCACTGAGGTGTCCCTGCTGTTACAGAGGCAAAGATAACATGGAAACTTGGTAAAACCTCCTTGGATAGGTCTGTGTGTTCACTTAGGCAGCTAGAACTAAACTGATGTGGTGAGTGGTGACCCCTGTATGTTTGTGTCTATTACTATGGAAAGTTCTAGAAAATTCTTGTAAGTTTGAGAAAATTCTCTACTCAGGACTGTATCTACCTGGAATGTTCTGGAAAATGGGTAAATTTGGAAATTTCATTAACTAGGTCACAAAAGCAAAGTTCAAAAGACAAAAAATAGGTCTTTTCCATTTACTTTAGGCATAAGCAATTAGGAAATAACACTTTCTGTCCAGGAACAAGAAAAAGTAAACATTTTGTTACATAGTATTATTTTACTATTAAATGAAATTCCTTTATATTTTTTGCAATGCAGATATTCTAAATGAAATTTTTATACTTCTTAGGAGTATATTCTTTGACTTTTAAATGAGATTATTTTTCTGGTAATGCAAATATTTTGTCTTAAAGATAAATATATCTTGTAATTCCAATAACTTACACTTTGTACACATAGTGGCTCAAAAAAATGGAAACACCAATATGAAATCACTTAATATGGTTTTGTGCCACCACACATGGCCAGTGCAACCTGTATGTATGCGGCCTACCATCTACTAGTATCAGGAATTCCACAAGAGGAATATGACACTCATCCATGAGAAGGTCAGTGAACTTGCATCTAGCTGATGGAAGTGGAAAATGCTGTCACAGGCATTGTTCCAGAATATCTCGCACATGCTCGTTTGGGTTCTGATCTGGTGAATGAGAATGCCATGACGTGGATAATGTCAGTGTCATGCTCCTCATGCTCTATGAACAGGGACACTGACATCTTGAAAAACACCCTTCTCTGCAGGACAGAGAAGCTGTGCATGGGCTGAAGAGGAGCATTCAGTTCTGTTAAGTAACAATTGGCACCAACTTTCTCTTCTAAGGGTACGAGTGCACCCAAACCATGTCAGGGACATTTACCCTCCATCGTTATGGAACCACCAGAACTTTTCACTGTTGGAATCAAGCACTTAGGGTTTTAATGTTATGTATGTTAGTGCCATGTGCCCACTCATTCATCTGTTGAGAACATCAAGGATTATTCATCTTATCACATCACAGGTCAATAGCCTGTGCTCTTTGCAGTACTGGAGAAATGACCTTGCATAACCAGGTATAATAAGTGATTCTGGGGCACTGTAACCCAGCTAAGGGTTCTGTTGAGTTTTTGATGAAACTGGGTGCTTTCACCTCGGGTTAAAATTTGCAATCAGCTGATTTGTGATTGCTTGGTTGTTTAGCCTTCCAGTTTGAATTTACGCACAAACATCACAATCCTGGAGTATGTGCTTCTGTTCACTGATGTCCTTTACTGCTAAAGGCTTTCCCTTTGAGTTCCAAGCTGACATCACCTCGGATACCTTTGCTTGGGAAACATCAGCAAGTTGAGCTGTATTGGCCACTGAACTTTCTGCAAAACGTATGCAGCAGTCACCCAGTCCAGCATTTGTATACGTTACCTTATATACCTGCTGTCTCTCATTTAGTTAAGTGTTTCCATTTAATTTTTGTCAACTGTGTACTTTTCATGAGTAGATTGTAACTGTGAAATACCTTTTTGTTATGCTTGTTCCTGTGACACTTTGTTTTCTGGTCGGTTCTGTTTGGGAAACAAGTTTATTCTGATCAGTGCAGTACTAATATTGTTATTGATATATTTAAGTAATTTTTCTACATTTTTTTCTTATTTTTAGGCAGAATGAAACAAATATTTCTTGATTTATTTATAGAATAAAGCTTCTGATTGAAAACTAGTTATGATATAATGCAAACTACTAATCACCTTGTTTAAGTGTCAAGTTTTATGATATAATGCAAACTGTTAATCATCTGGTTTAAGGTATTTTTATGTGTGGAGTTGTTTTTCTCCTACTTAACATATATATTTAGCTACTACAACTTCAGCTGAGTTTCTTTGTACTGTGTGGATACATTTTTGTTGAATTTTAAAGAGATTTAATTGCAAACAGATGAAGAAATGTGACATTATATGAAATACGAACTTTGTATCTTTGTTAGGATTGCTATTGATGTTCAGAAGTTCGTGACAAATAGTTTATTTTTGAGTTTGAATATCTAATTGTTGTATGATTTTATTTCTTCAGAGCATTGTAGGAAGTGATATAGCTGAACTGTTATTAGCAAACCACGAAATACTGAAACCTAAACCAGCAGTGGAACAAAGTACGAACTTTAGCCCACAAGAAGAACTTAGTCCAGAAATTCGAGGGACAGCAGAAACTTCTCCTGATGAAGGAATTGTCGTCACTCAAGACCAAACTTTGTTGAACTCATCTAGAACTTTGGTTGTTGAAGACGTAACAAGAAAGTTTCGGGAATTTTTGCTTTTTGGAAACAAAAAGGTAATATATGCAATGTTATCAACTAAACGTATTTCAAATAATCGAGATTGAGAGGATATTTATCACTTTCTTATCCATCAAAATATCTAGTACAACTTGCAACAACGAAATCACAAAGCCCTAGTAATGAAACAATAAGGTTAAAATATTTTATCTTTATACTGGGTTCATATTTTTATCTGTTTATTCAGAACAAATGGAATGTAGTTAATTGTTGATTGACAAGGGTTTTTGGATACAGTTCTAGCAATGGCGTCTTTAGTTAGCTCCTTTGAAATTCATTTGTAATAATTTAGATGAAGAAAAATGAAATTTTGACAGTTCTGTTTAACTATGTATGTGTTGTACCCCCTGATGCAATTGCAGCTAAGTATTGTGTCTTTAATGAGTTTAAACATATCTTTGGAAGTTGTTCACATTCAGCATTGTAGCTGTGAGAAATGTTCCTGAACTGGTAGTCTCAACCTTTTCAGAAATGTGTTACCATGGTAACTACAGTGCTGAGTCTAAGTGTATAATCATAGCCATCAGGTTAATTACAGTGTAATGAATGTATAATAGATTACTGTTCAAGTACTTTTTGTTAGAGTCGTACAGTTCCATTGATGTACTTGTGAACTTTAATCTGATAGTTAATTTTTGTTAGATATATACTAAATATGTACAAACTATTCATGCATTAATGGTTTTTCTTATTTTGTTAATAAAAGGTTATAAACATGTAAAAATTGATAACTTCATATTTTTAAGTTATGTTTTAGTAGGAATAATGTTTCTGTTATCAACAAATGTTGGCTTGAAATCAGATGAAGTCTGATGGAAAGTCATGATAAAATAAATGTTATGATAATTATCTTTCTGCTGACTAAGTTTCTGTTAGGATGTAACGTTTCCTTGCCAGTTATTTGTTTGTTTGTTTTGTTCTGAAACAGGACTCCTTGGAATGGGCTATGAAGCATGGTCTTTGGGGTCATGCCTTGTTTTTAGCCTCGAAAATGGATAACAGGACCTACGGTACTGTAATGACAAGATTTGCAAATTCTCTCACATTGAATGACCCTTTACAAACACTGTATCAACTCATGTCTGGACGGCAACCAGCAGCTGTTACTGTGAGTGTTGAATGGAAAGTCATACCTTTAAAACTGTTTTTATAAACAGTCAATTTTTGTTAAGATTAGTATTGTACAGTAAATGTGTGATGTTAAACCTCAGCATGTACACAGTAGTTTGGACTTAAAATAGTTTTTGTGACATTAGTCATGAAAAAACTTAAAATATTTATTTATTCAGCTGAAAGAAATATCACTCTCCTAGTTATAGACATAATTTAACACATTTAATCTTAATAATTACTGCAATTTAAAGTAATGGACATTATTGTATTTCCCTTCATAATTAGTTCATCCAAAACATGTTGCACTTAAATTTCTTGTGTATTTATTTCTCAGTAATCTTAGAAATAATCAAAAATTTATTTAACCTTATTCTCATTAATCCTGTATGGATTAATTATTGAAAACCTTGAATTTTCAAGTTAGTCCGTTTGAGAAAATTACCAGTAATTGTTAATGATAAACAGTTCTTAATTTTGAATCTGTAACAGTGAATGTAGTTATTAGATAAATATCAAAATAAGCCTAGTTAGTTAAAAACCTAAGATGTACATGGCATGCTAATGTTATAATGTTAGTTTTTATTTTGCTGGTTTAGTGAAAGATGTACCTTTTTTTTCCCAGACCTTTTCAGTTTGAAAACATTAGTTTTATAAAGTAAATATTCAGATTATTTTTAAGCAGTTTTTTGTCTGGATGATTCATAAAATATATTTCATGTTTGGTATTACTGTAAAATGTTAGTGTGTTTTTTGTTAAAGTTCCATGTGAGGAAGTGTACAGTTAAAGGAAAAAATATAATATAAATTAACTTTGTTGAGTTTTGTTTAGTGTGTTGCAGAGGAAAGATGGGGAGATTGGAGACCTCACCTTGCCATGATTCTGTCCAATCCATCACAACGTCCTGACTTGGATCAGCGGAGTATCACCACTCTTGGAGATACTTTAGGTAGTTCCTTTTGTCAAAACTTATGAGAAACTATCTAAATTTTATTTTTTTTAGCTGAGGAAGAAATATTTGTTTTTGGAATTTTTGTAGTCTAGTTTTGGGATGTTATTTTAGTTTCTTCTTGCTTTACATAGGGAGTCAAGGTTGTCTCGCTGCTGCTCACTTCTGTTATTTGATGGCCCAAACTGACTTTGGTACTTTCTCTCAGAAGTCCAGCAAACTGATTCTTCTTGGGGCTAACCACATGTAAGCATAATTAATTTTTGCATTTTTTGTTGTAACATTCTGTCATAAGCTTGAAAACAAATTGTAAAGAAAAACAAACAAACTACAATATAATTTAACACAATTGCCCTGTTAGTTAAACCATGTTGTTTTAAACCTGTGAGTGAATCTTAGCTTAATATTATTTTTTTTTCAGCACAGTGGGTACATAAGAACTACGGTCAAATCAGTTATGTAATTAGGCTAGCCAGAAGTTAGCAGTTGGTGCTTTTGACTACTAGGTAACCTAACATTGTTAGAAGTTAACATCAGTTATCAGTTTATGGTCTAGACAAGCTGTATCATTGTTGTAGTTAACAAGTTTGTTTGGAAGTGTGAATATTTAACCTGAACCAAACTTCAGTAGATGTTTTATTTCTTCAGATAAACCCTTTTGTTTGTGTTATACCAATTAATATAGCATAAAATCTTGGCTAATAATTCATATTTCAATGTTATATAAATTTTAAGTTTTTAGTTCTGCAGGGAAATATTTTTAAAACTTCTCAGTTTCCTTTAGTATGACATGACACATTTTCTCCAGATGACGTCTCTATTTTATCCACCACCCATTAAAATAAGTACAAAGTTAAATGTAAATTACTCACTATAAAATTGTCACTGATCAGACAAACCATAGTTTTTTGTAGCCTTAAATTTTATTTCATTTTCCCTTGAGGTGGATTCCTGTACATGGTAAGGGGACCTTCCAGAGAAGGTTCTGTACTTTCAGTTTACCTTCCCTGCAATCTGAACATCCACCCATGTGTGGCAAACTGTGAAGGGGAGGTGAGAGGATCCTGGTAGTTGAAGGATCTTGAATTCCTGTAGATGGGTGGCCTTGGGCTGGCTCCCTAGGGCCATTTGGCTGGTCCTCTTGAGCTAGGGTCAACTGAGAACCAGTGTTGGACATTCTCAACAGGTGTTATGAACATTTTGTCTTGGGTGTAGTGCATCCCCTCTGTAGGGCTCCATTGTAGATGGGGTCAGTGGGCATTGAATGTTTTCTATTTATTATGGATACCACAATCCTTGAAAAATAACAAAAAACAGATAATTGGAAAATAAACACTCATAGATGACTGTTACACAGTCACCATCACAGTTGGATTCTGCCCCTCAGTTTCTCATTATGCATTCATATGAGAAATACTTAAGGCAAATGTCTGTTTTTCATTCAAAAATTATTAGAGGGCTTGCTATCTTGCCAAAGTCGTACCAAACTTTCTAAAATGGAAGGCCATTGGGAATATACTTAGAGGTTACTCCCTATACTACTTTGAATTCCTCAAGAAAAGTTATTGAGAGGGTATACAAAGAGCATTTTGAAGCCTGAGATCCTTGCTGTTTTCTCCAGCTAAGGCAATCTCAGGTGTGTTATATCACCACTCATAAGGACAGAATAATGATGCCTACAAATGTTCTTATTTTGATGTTTACGTTGCCACGTCTACATGCCAGTATCAAGGCAGGTTACTTGAACTGTAAGCTATGGCCATACATTCCAAACCCTCTCTGATATTTCTACATCTAGTGGTTTGGTCACTTGAAGGCATTTTGTCATGTGCTTGTTTTGGTGGCAAACATGATGGTGCCTACAAGTGGGAACTGGAATCTCACTGTGTTAACTGTAATGGTTTTCATTCCTCCTACTTTCATTCTTATCCTAAGTGGATGGAGGAGAATGAGGTGTAACATTTAAAGGCTATAATCAATATTTTTTACCCAGAGGCTCTGAAGTTATTGCCTTCCACTCCATCTTGGACATGAGCTACTGCATTATGTTCCACTGCTACAATGAGAGTGCAGACAGATCTTTGCATGCCTCTGACAGAGTTGATCTCCAACCATGTAAAGATTTTTTTTGCCCTACGTGGTTAAAGAGTTGTCAAGCCAATGTTCACTGCTGTCTCTATTCATAACATTCCTATCAGTAGCTCCCCATATCCACATCTTTTGGTTCTGGCTTCTGGCATCTTCTTTAACCCGAGATACAGGACAATTATTCATTCACGTCCTCAGTTGCTGGAATCTTTGTACGTTGACAGAGACCTGCCTGCTCAACTCGGGGCAGGATCTATGAAGGTCTATAGACCTTTTTGTAAATAAAAACAACGTGGTTGAAAACAGAAGGGCTCTCTTCCCAGTTCTCCACCTAAGTAAAAATGGCCACTTTGATACACTGGAACTGTTGAAGTTTCCATTATAATTTAGATGACATCAAGGTAATGATTGATTCTTATCATCCTGTGTGTCTCTGTGTAAGAAACATTTCTGAAACCCACTAACACAGTCACTTTTTGGTAATTTTTTTTTTGACTGAAATAACAGTTTGTGTGATGGTTGAGTGCATGGAGGGGCAGCATTGCTGGTCAACCAACATGTGCCCATCCTGTCTTTTTGCCCCTTGGTTCACCCTTGGATACTGAAGGCATCTGTGTTTCCTTGGATTGTACCATCATTGCTTGTTCTCTCTACCTGTCTCCTGGAGAGGCCTATGATCAGTCACACTTTGATGCTTTCACTGAACAATTGCCTCTCCCTTTTTAATCCTGGGGGGATTTTAATGGACATAATCCCCTCTGGGGTGGTACTGATATTGACAGGAGGGGTTCCATAGAGCTGATGCTCTCAAAACTTTTCTTTTCAGTATGGGTTCTTATGCTTATTTTCATGCACCTAGTCAGTCTTTTACCTACTGTTGATCTCTCTATCTGCTCCCCTTTACTCTTTTCTCACTTCTCCTGGGGAGTTGACAAAGATCCATGGGATGGTGATAATTTTCCTATCATTTTGATGGAGACTGGCTATGGCCATTGCCATCTGACCCACATGCTTCGGTGGAAGCTGAACCAGGCCAACTAGCCCTCTTTCACTACTCTGTCTGTACTTGATCCTGCTGTCGTCTTTAAGCTATTGATAGACAACTGCATGACAGCAGTGACTAACTGTATTGTTTAGGCAGGTGCTCAGTGTATTCCTAAAACCTCAACATGTTTTCCATTGTATCCTTGTTCATGGTGGAATCTTGCCTGCCAAATGGCATGGAATGCTCAAAATTTGGCCTGGGATACCTTTCATAGGTGTTCTACATTTTCAAACCACATTGCTTTTCAACAGGCTCATGCATATGTTCAACAGGCAAGGCATCAAGGCCAGAATTAATCTTGGATTAAGTTCACAACGAGCATCTCTTCTACTACCAGCTACAAAATCATATGGGACAAAATTCAAAAGGTTAGTGAGCAGTATACTATCCTCCCCTTTTTGATCTTGCTCTCTGATGACCAGAAAGTTGCTGATTCCCAGAGCATGTCCAGTATTCTTGATGAAAGCTTCTCTCTTTCATCTAGCACTTCTGTTTCGTTGTTCACTTTCTTGGCCAATAAGTTTTAAGCAGAGTGATTGCCTTTTTCCTTTATAGCTAATTGCCTCTTGACACTGTTGGATCTCATACTTGCACTTCGTAAGTCTGGTAGGACATCAGCTGGATTTGGTGATATTCACCACAAGATGCTGTACCATTTCTCCCATGGTTCTCTTGCTGTTTTTAACTGCATTTGGCAGGAGAATGCTTTTCTGGTGCTTGGTGCTAGGCTGTTGTCCTTCCTTTCTCTAAGCCTGGAAAGGATTCTTAGATTTCTTCTATCATCCAATTGCTTTGAGCTGTCTTTGGAAGATCTTAGAGAGGACGATTAATGCTCTCCTTATTTGGTTCCTTGAATCAAATAACCTCCTCTTGCCCACCCAGTGTGGGTTTTGAATACTGCTCCACTATGGACTACCTAATTTAACTTGAAAGATCAGTCAGAGAAGCCTTTCTCAAGTGACAACTTCTGTATTTTACCTTGAGAAAGCTTATGATACTATGTGGAGGTATGATATAATCAAGACCTCCACTCAAGTGTTGCGTGATCATTTACCCACTTTTATACAGAACTTTTGATAGACCAACAGTTCCAAGTACGTATGAGCTTAGTAATTTCCCATTCTTTTTCACAGGAACTTGGAGATTATCAGGGCTGTTTCTTGAGTGCTACACTTTTCAGTATGAAGGTTAATGCTATCATTGCACAACTTCCTCATACCATTGAAAAGGACTATGTTGACAATTTCCACATTTCATGTCAGTTGCCAAGCATGAGGTTCATTGAGTGGCAGCTACAGACTGACCTCAGTCATTTGTTGAAGCTAACCAAATGGTTTTTGTTTTCTTTCTCTAATACCATTTACATGCACTTTTACTGCCAATAGGGTATTTTCTCCTTATCCTGAGCTCCTTTTCGATGATGATGTTCTTCTCATGGTCTGAGGCAAAATTCTTGGGGCTTATTTTTGATTTGTAAGCTGACTCATTACACACATCAAACAGCTCAAGTGTGCGAGAGCATTGAACATCCTCTGTGTCCTCTCTTCCACTTCTTAGGGACCATATTGATATTTTATAGTAAAGATCTATCTTGCCCTCATTTGACTGAAACTGGACTATGGATCTCTTGTCTATGGTTTTGCCAAGACCTCAGCCTTGAAGATGTTGGACTGTTTACCATCTGGTGCTGCAGGTCTGCACGAATACTATCCTCACTTAACCAGTCCATAGTTTGTACAATGAGTCTTATGAACCCCTTCTTTAGCTCTGCCACTTGCAGCTTTCTTTACTGTTTGCTTCAAAACTTCTATATGTACCACAGCACCCCACCTAGGTTATGTCTTTCTTTCATAGTAGGCTATGCTTTTTCAGAATGGATGGTGTGCCATTGTTCTTTTTTTTGGCCTTCATATCTTGGTGCAGCTGGCTGAATTGGTCTGTCCTTGCATGAAATTGCCTTTCCTACTGGTCAGCCCATCCTACCATGGCTTATTACCATCCTCAAATATGACCTCTGAGACATCAGAGGAGGGTGGATACTACAAATTAAAAGTACAGTCTTCTGTTTGCTGGACATCTCAAAACATTTTTCTATTCCCTTTTATACAGATAGTTTGAAATCAAGTGACTTTGTGGGCTCTGCTGTGGTTTGTTGTGGCTCAGTAGTTGCACACAGGATCCTCTCCACAGTTTCTGTGTTCACTGCTGAATTGTATGCCACTTCTCTTGCCCTGGGTACATAGAAACTATACAGTACATCAGTTGTATGACTGATATTAACTTGCTTAGCTCTCTACTGGTTCTGGAATCACTTCTCATTACTTTTCACCCTGTCCTCATCAATATTAAAAACTGACTGGCACATTTCTGTACAGTTCTTCTGGATACCAGGCCACATTAGTATTTATGGGAAAGAGCTAATTGATACCACACCTAAGTCTATTTGCTTTGGAACTATCACTGCCAGGCCTGTTCCATATATGGACAACACTCCTATATTCAAGGCTTAGCTCCATGTCAGTTGGCAGTCAACTTGGAGTGAGCAATGTGATAAGCTTTTACAGATTTAACCCTTTGTTGCTCTTTGTTTATCTTGTTTCCATGAGGATCAAAGAAAGAATTTATCCTGGGCAGGCAATGCATTTATCAGTTTTTAACTTTTCTTTTACATGGGACTGATGCACCAGTGTGTAGTTTTTGTGACTCTCAGGTCACAGTAGCCCATGTTTTACTGTTGTGCTGTTGTTACGACTGTGAGTAGTGGCACCATTGTAGACATGTTTATACCAGGGGCTTACCTTTAATGCTGTAGAGTGTCATTGGTGATGGTGACACTGTCCACCTTACTTATGTTTTCAAATTTTTAAGGGCCATTGGCCTTTTTAATTCTATTTAAATTTTTATCAAAATTTGACCATTCTTTTATTCTAATTTGATTTCTTTTTACATGTTTTAATAATTTTACTTTTATGTTTTACCAGTTGTTTCGTGCAGATAGCCTAATTGCTTTACATCAACCAACCAACCTTTGTTTGATTTTGGAGTTATAGAATAAAAAAATCACATCCTCTCTTTTAGGATTTATATTGCCAATAACCAATAGAAAGTCAAGGTTTTCATCTACAAGTGACATATTGTGTTATGTTGTGTTCTGAACATATAAGTGTCAGTTTCACTTATAACTTTGGTTTCATGTGAATCACAATGGTTAGCTTGGATGAATTAGTAACAGCTCTTGTTTTGTAATTAGAAAGCCAGAAAAATTATGACAGTTAGAGAAAATTGTCAGCTTTTTGCATATTCTTAGTCTGTTCTCAGGTGCACTATTTAATTGAATAGAAATTATTTAGTGCACTATTACTCTTAGTATAAAAATGTAGGCTTAACTGTCATCAGCAATCAATGGAAAGAAGAAAAAAAGGTTTCTATTCCTTGTTTTTCATGTTTATTCTTTATTATAAAAGTAACTAAAATGTAACAATAAGGATCTTGTTTTAGGTTAGTTAAGATTGGATTAGATAAATAATGATATTGTAAAAATATTTCGGAAGACTTGTATTCGAGCAGCTTGTAACGTAACATGAGTAACATAATTCAATAGTATAACATGAACTGCACATGCCTTGAGTGATTTACAACTTGTAATGACATGGAGAGCAGTTAGTCACGATTCAAATTGCAATAAAACAAAATAGGTGTATACTATTACAAGCTTAAGGCTACTTAGGATAAATGAATGTAGTTTAATGTCACGACCTGAAATTATTCTGGAAAGAAAAAAAAATGTGAGGTGGTAAGATTTTTTGTGGTTATTACAAGGTTGTTTCAATTGACTGATCCAGGGTTGAGACAGGGTTGAGCAAATAACAGATAAGATAGTTTTACTGAAGAAAACATTTGAAATGTATTTGTGAAGTTTTATGGATTACACAAAACTAATTAAATTTTGGAAATGAGGATAATAATTTTTAATCTTAACATTAAAATTATTTTCAAATGAACTATTCTCCAAACAAATAGTTGGCATATTCATGAAGGAATCTTTAATTTAATTTATTAAAAATATTTCACTAAAGTTGTTTTTTTTATGTGAAAAACTTGTATTAACTGAAAGATGCCAAATTTTGTAAAGATATACACATTGTATTGGAAGTTAGAAGTATTAAATATATAAAAACTAAATACAAAGAGGTTACATGGTCAATCAAATTCTCTGTATTCAGAGAATTAATGGTACTTGGATTAATTGTTATATTCAAAATAATAACAATAATAGTGTCATATTTTATGTCTTAAGTTAAAGACAGAATTAAATTTTTGGTGTTAATGTGGAAATTTTACCCCCATAGGGTGTCATTCAGTGAGTTTGCTTCTAATGAGGCCATACAGTGTACAGAGATCTTTGAATATGGCATGTCACTAGGGACGCAGGGCTACGTTTTACCACACCTACAGGTACTGAAATAACTTCTTTGTAATATTTTATAAAACAAAATAGAAATGTGAATTTTTATTAAGTCATTACTGATTTAAAATACAATGAATATTTATTTATTACAGGCCTACAAATTTCTGTATGCTACCTGTTTGGTGGACTGTGGACTTTTGGAGGAGGTACGTGATATTCCGATTCTTTACATATATATGGGTTATTATCTAATCGCCGTAAAATCGTTTGTGTTGTGATCTGCATAGATATATTGTTTTTATAAACATCTTGTCATAACTTTACTACCTAAGACTTGTTTTTACCTATATAATAAGTAAACAGTTTCAGTGTTGAAGTTATCTTTGTCTTCCAGTTTTAACATATAAAACCCAAGTACTTTGGAATGAAATACACAACTATTTTTGACTACACAGTAATTAATGTTTGTTTATTCAGTGAAATATTCCTTTATTGGTGAAGTTTAAAAATTGTTTTTTGATCTGGAATTAATCAAAGTTTCAGTTAGTCAGTCCTGTCCTGTTGCACCACAAAAGAACTGATTTCTGTCCCAGACATCTGTTTTGTACGTGCACAAAAAATTGTCTCATTTTCATGTAGCCTTTGACAATTAAATTGCAAGAACCTTGAAATATGATAAAATCATTCACGACTTATATGTATGTATGTAAGTGTTCATACACACGCATCCATCCCAACCACAAAAGGGATAAGAAAATGTTTTATTCTACTTTTCAGGCTTGACATGCTTTGGTCATATGGTTTCACTGTGGTGGATGCTGTGTATAAACCTATTGGTTTGACTGTGGTGGATGCTGTTTCTAAACCTATTGGTTTGACTCTGGTGGATGCTGTGTATAAACTCACGATACACCTATCTGTTACTTTTTTTTTAGTTGGGGTTTTTGGCTGTGGCTTGATGTTAAAACATAACAATGAGCACAAAGTTCCTGAACTTTAATGTTTTATGTTTTATTCACAATTTATTCATGCTGTTTTCATGTCTTGATTGGTAAAACATACAAAAATTGTTCCATACCATAGCTCGTATGAGAACTTTTATTATAATTCTAGTGAACCACATCTATAATTGTATGTTTCTTCATGGTATGCCCCCAGTGACTCAGTAGTAAGTCAGGTCTTATAATACTAAGCATTATGATGTCTTTGGTGGGCTTAACACAGATAGCCATGGTAGAGATTATGTTTAACTGAAACAGTTCTTCATGGTGATGATTGATAAACCAAGGTTTATCACTCACACTGGTGAATAACATTTTATGATACACTCTTCATGGTGATGACTGATGAACCAAGGTTTATCACTCACACTGGTGAATAACATTTGATGATACACTCTTCATGGTGATGATTGATGAACCAAGGTTTATCACTCACACTGGTGAATAACATTTTATGATACACTCTTCATGGTGATGATTGATGAACCAAGGTTTATCACTCACACTGGTGAATAACATTTTATGATACACACTTCATGGTGATGACTGATGAACCAAGGTTTATCACTCACACTGGTGAATAACATTTTATGATACACACTTCATGGTGATGACTGATGAACCAAGGTTTATCACTCACACTGATGAATAACCTTTGATGATACACTCTTCATGGTGATGATTGATGAACCAAGGTTTATCACTCACACTGATGAATAACATTTTATGATACACTTGTTAGTTTTACAGCTTAGTCATCACTGACCTTCATTTTTCAGGCCTTACACTACTGTGAAGTTATAAGTGAGATTGTTATAAAAATGCCTCAGATGTATTCATCTACGCTGGTTTCCCAAGTCTATGAGGTATGGTTTATCTTGTTTAATTTGATCTGTAGTATCATTCTAGTTATGCTTTGCTACTTTGACACTTCAAACAAGTAAATTATCTTTAGTTTTTTTGCAGTCTATATCACTGGTTCTCAACCTGGGGCCTGCAAAGGTGATATTTGGGGAGTTTGTGAGCCACTTTAATTAAATAATGTACAAATGCTCACAGAATAATATAATAAACTGAGACTGTTCTACAACTGTCGTAATTTTTCTAAGTATGTTAGAAAAGACTATATATATTACAAATATACATATATCAGATAAACTCCTTGATGTGTTCTCGTGGGAAAAAATTCAGAGCATAATAACTATTTCTTTAAACAAGTAATTTTTTTATACTGTTGTTCTTTTAATTCCACTCTGTTATATGTGATAAATTTTATAGTGATAAATGAAAAAAAGTTAATTATTGTTTAATCAAAACAATTTGTTGGGTAGATGGAATCTATAAAAAATATGAGATACATGGAGAAATAAATAATAGAAGGGGTTCCTTGTTGGTGAAATAGTTGGGTATTCTGGTCTTACATCCTTATTCACTTTCTTTAATTTTCCATAATTAACATATTAAATTAGTCTTGACCATTAAATGGAAAAGAAATGCCAATTTCAGTGACTTCTAAAGAAAACTGTAAAACTGAAATATTCAGTTGAACTAAAAATTTTTTTTCCTCTAGTTTCTTGTTCTAAAGGTTATAAATAATTTGACAGTTTTGAGTTTGTGTTTTTTGATAACAATAAAATGATTGATGTTGATAATTGAATTTTTATATTTTTCATTATCATTTCTATCCTCTGCGTGTACATATTTGTTATCTATCCTGATTAATTAACGTTCCAACTAAGCCTGCTTTAGCCTCATTCTGGAAAATTAACTTAGATAGACCAAGATGTTTTATATTTTATTAACAAAAAGTCTTAAAAATGATATGTAGTTATCATTATAAATTATAAAATAATACTTTATCTACTCAGTACTTACATCAAATTGTGACTGTGGTTATATTTTGTAAACAAGACTACTCACATTTTTGACTTAAAACATTTTTATCAAGACAACTTTTTTTCCTAATGGCAGAAGTCATTGTTACATAACATGAATTTAAAGAATGTATCACTTGTTACATGTGTATATAGTTATTTCTTTTCAAAGTACCTGTTAAAGTATAATTTAGTTCATATGGAAATTATAGTTACATCAGGTCAAAAGAGCGATTCAAAACCAAAGATAAGTGACAGGTCACGTCAGGATAAAATGTCTCTTTTTTCAAGTTTATTTCTCATAAATGATGCATTTAAATTCATTTTCCTTGAGTGTGAAAAAACAATACATTTATATTTAACTTTTTTCCCAAATATTTTCTATATGATTTTTATTTACAGATTTATATAATAATGTTTATCCCAAGAATTTGATTCAAAGTCACATTAAACAACAACATTTATAAAGTAAACTTTATACATACACAGTTACAAGGAAACAGTAAGCATATACGTATTAATGACTTAGCATGCTACTTTGGAAAACGTATCTAATCCAACAGTTAGTGTTAGCACAGTTAGAAATCATGAAGTCTAAAAATTGTTTTGGTCAAAATGTTTTTGTTACCTTTGGATCTTCATAAAACCACTTTCTTTTTTAATAATGTCACAAAACTACACGCAACAAAATATGTTTATTACACAAAAGTCAAAATGAAAAGCCATGCTACAAGCAACATTATGGAAAATGTTAAGAGAAATATCTGCCTAAGTTGGACCCCCATGGTAGGAATACACAATGTTAAGAGAAATATCTGCCTAAGTTGGACCCCCATGGTAGGAATACACCATGTTAAGAGAAATATCTGCCTAAGTTGGACCCCATGGTAGGAATACACAATGTTAAGAGAAATATCTGCCTAAGTTGGACCCCCATGGTAGGAATACACCATGTTAAGAGAAATATCTGCCTAAGTTGGACCCCCATGGTAGGAATACACAATGTTAAGAGAAATATCTGCCTAAGTTGGACCCCCATGGTAGGAATACACCATGTTAAGAGAAATATCTGCCTAAGTTGGACCCCCATGGTAGGAATACAAAATGTTAAGAGAAATATCTGCCTATGTTGGACCCCCATGGTAGGAATACACCATGTATCATATCTAACCTCTGTTCACAAGCCTTACATTTAAAATACACCACATACCATTATGTAATCTCTGTTCACAAACCTTACATCTAAGATACACCATATACCATTGTGTAATCTGTTCACAATCCTTACATGTGAATTAGAAAACTATGAACAATTGAGTGATCAGGGACATACCCCCCATCCTACATTT
This sequence comes from Tachypleus tridentatus, assembly GCF_004210375.1. Lineage (NCBI taxonomy): Eukaryota > Metazoa > Arthropoda > Merostomata > Xiphosura > Limulidae > Tachypleus > Tachypleus tridentatus. Next base: position 172,304,858 of record NC_134825.1, read on the forward strand.
ACACATACCAGCTTCTCCATGTTGTCATTACTCTGTCATTCAGTTTATCTGTATATTGAGCAAAAAAAAATAATATATATTGATTCATATGATTCAAAGTTATTTTATTTTTATATACATATAGAAAGAGAGAGAGAAAAGGAATATGTTTATATAGTATTTAGTTTATCAAAATAAAGCTGTAACTGTGATTCCATAAGGTTTTAAGATAATCTATATAAATATTGTTGAAGCTTGCCAACAAGCTGAAGTATCATGATCCACATTACACTCAAGAACAAGGAGAACTTGAAGAACTGAATGACCCTTTATGGCTGATAAACCTGGCTAACTTACACCAAGCTTTAGTGGTAAGTTGTTGGTTTAATTACATTTGTAAGATAAAAGTATGATAATTCTGCATCTATGTTGAAGTTAGAACTGTGTTGTATAATCAGTGAGTTTCAATAAAATATGCATTTTATAGAAATGACTTGTATTAGTGTTACCACATCACAACCATAGCTTTATTAGCAAGATAATTATAGTATGTTTTTACTTTGGTAGAAATTGTAGCCTGTTTTAACTTGGTATTGACTTATCTGTAACCATTTTTCATGTCTTAAAAATAATCAAATTATTGATCCTACATGATTTTTTTTGAGTGAAATGTGCAGCTTAGGTGTTTAATCAAAGGTCCAATTTTGTTCCATCTTTCTAATAAGATTAACTTTGATAACATTTTTAGATACGTCTCAGACACATGAAATAACATGCTCATTGTAGAAATTGGGTAGGAAGTAGAACTTTAAAAGTTTGTTGCTATGTTAGTATTTTAAATCACTTTAAGAAGGGATCTCAATCTGGTAAATTGTACTTGGCTATCTTATGTAATGTTATTTTGTGGAAGTCAAAGGTGAAGTTTAAATACCAAAACGTTTTCTTCTTTATATAGTATTCATTTTTGCTTTCAATTTTAAAATACATAAACAGTTCTCTTGAGTTGAGAAAAATTAGTTTGTCAATACTGAAGTATTTTTCCCCGCTTTGCTCAGAGTGCTACAGTGTTACCCAGCTATTCACTAGCCAGCACAACAGATGATATGATAGAAGCTTCAACTGTTGGTGATGTTACTGGTAGGTACTGCAGGTTATAATTACTAAGCTAATTCATGAAACACTGGATAGAAAACGAAGTGGTGTGAGAGTTGTGACAGCTATATTGTATACAACTTTGAAACCACAGAAGAAAATCTTGAATACTGATAGAAATTCCATTGTTCAAAATTGCCATAAAATATTTCTAACTTTGTGTCTTTTAATAATCTGTACTATTATTAACACAAGAATTACCAGGTAGTTATAGTCATCTACAATTGATCATGTATTATTAAACAACAAACTGCTGATAAAGATGTATCATCCTTTCAGTGATCTCGCTGGGCTGAGTTCCTGTCCTTGAAAGAAATCCTTACATCTTGATGTATATTTATGAATTAGAGATGTCACAAGCCTGACAGTTATTATCCTGATTTTGTTTGATGTATATTTATGAATTAGAGATGTCACAAGCCTGACAGTTATTATCCTGATTTTGTTTTAACTGTGTAGTATTTCTGTCATACTGCTGGTAACCTATCTGAACACTTCAACATGTGAAGCTTGTTATGTATGATAGGAGAGAATGTTAATCAGATCATTAGTGATTTACCTGATTTGAATGGTTAAGGAAATCTTTATTTGAACCTTACTTAACTGACCATGTGACAGTCACAGTAATGGCTGGTCAGTAGACTTAAGGTTTTGTAACTATAAAAAATAAAAGTATTTTTTCAAAATGTGTAGCTATGAAAGAAAAACATGTATTATTTTACAGTTTTAAGATACTTATGTAAAGTAAGCTTTACTTACTTTGGAAGTAAAGACAGTAAGCTGTGACATTTCATTGTGTTTGGAAGTAAAGACAGTAAGCTGTGACATTTCATTGTGTTTGGAAGTAAAGACAGTAAGCTGTGACATTTCATTGTGTTTGGAAGTTGTGTAATGAATGTGTTATTTTATTTGGAGATGTTTGGTGTTTCTAATAATGTAAAAAGCTTTATATGAGTTAACATAAAATATTTACATTCTGCTGTGGATTCATGATTTAAAGAGGCCACAGAGCACCATTCAAGTCCTTTCCTTGTCCTCAGTTACTTCTCTGTTTTCCCTAGGGGGAATTGCTACTCCAAAAAGAAAACCCCATTACAGTACTTTGCTTTAACACTTGAGTGCACATGCCTCTCTGATCCCAAGGCCAGGAGCTCAAAACCTAATGCCATATCTGAATTGTGTGACCCTACAAACCTGTGTGTACCGTCGTGTCTGAATGACGTTTAACAAAAACAAAACTCTCTGGTTATACTTCAACATTATAATTCAAATGAAATATGAAATGATAAAAAATGCTTTTAAAAAACTGAAAAATCTAAATTGTAAGTAAAGTTGTTATAAACACTTTTTCCTGTAAATATCACTGGAACAGAAGAGTGGAGATTGATTGAAAAAATCAATAAATCCACTTTTATTCCATGTGTGAGGCTGTAAGTGTGCAAAACTGTTGACACTTCTTCTGGTGGCTGTAAGTGCTGTATTATACTCAGAAAATAAAAAATATAAAACAAGAAATTCTTTAAGGGTAATAATTTTGTTTAGAATCAGGTGGAATTAACCCAAAATAATAATTTTTTTGTTTACACTATACAGCCAAATAACATTTTCTTTAATTATTCAGTAAGTTTCAAACAACGTATTCCTTTTAATTTATGAGAAAGAATACAAGTTTATTTTCAATATTTTTTTTAATTCAATGATTAAACCTATCTTACTAGACATGAGAGTTAATATTGAATGATATTTTACACTGTTAAGATGTTTGTACGGAGACAGCGTTATGACATTGTACAGCACGAAGACACGTGTATAAAGAAATATCTTGTGACGTCTTAGTGTTTATTGTTCATAAAAGAGAAGTTTTGTGTGACATTGTTAGCTTAGTATTTGACCAAGTAGCTTGTCTTTGGATTACTTTCTAAGCATTTAAGATGTGTGTGGTTATCAGATGAAAGCATTTCTAAATATTTCTGTTACACAGATAGCACAAATATTTACAGTGGAGCTGTGATCCAGGAAAGTTACCAGTCCTACTCACCCGAGGACCAAAGTTATATGCATATTACAAACCATGATACACTCGAGCACTCAAGTAGGTTTTAAAGTTTGATTTATCTGAACTCATACGCAATAATTAGTTGGTAAAATGTTCAAACAGTACCTAGGTTGTGCATGAAACTTTAAGATTGTTAAATAAATAGTATAAATGTAAGTTCGTGTTTGTCTGGTTCATAAAGATTTTAATTTTTTAATAAGTCTCAGTATAAACTTAAAGTTGTCATGAAGTGTGCTTATCCTAAAACCAACAAATAGAAAAGAGGTAACCAATTATTGCACATGAAGTGTGCTTATCCTAAAACCAACAAATAGAAAAGAGGTAACCAGTTATTGCACATGAAGTGTGCTTATCCTAAAACCAACAAATAGAAAAGAGGTAACCAGTTATTGCACATCAACACAAAATCTCCAGAAATTCTATTAAAGGTTTGAGATGGTAGCAAGTGTAATAAGCAAACTTATCAAGATAACTATTAGTGTTAAATTAGCTCTTTATTAAAGTCTGCACAATATTAATAAGCCGATACTAATATTCTTTTATAATTATCTCTAACACATAAAAACAAAGTTTTTAATTACCCCGTTCATGTTCGTTGATGGTCTCTCTTTCGTCTGCAGTTGACATTCATTCCAAATAGTGGATAAATTGTTTCTTAAGTGAATAGTGTAGATTACACACAGCAACAGGAATCACTTTTTTTTAGAATTTAATGAACATATTCTGGGTATTCACTGAAATGTGAAATTATAGGTACTGCTTTTTAATAAGGACAAAAATATCTATTTCTGTAGACCAAGCATTTGGAAGAATACAGTATTCTCTAAAACAAAACTTGCACTTTATTGGTTAAAATTAAAAACACAATTTTAATTTTGTTTTTTCAGTGTCCTATGTCCCTGGTCAGTTTTCCTCACACCAGTGGTCTCAAAACTCTGTCCCAGATACTGACCAAGACACCAAGAAGTACCAAGCAACTGATTCTCCAATTGCAGATACCACAGCTCAAGAAACTACTCCAGTGTTATCTACAGAGATGGGAACTTTTGATTACTATGGTACAAGTATCCAACAGGTAATATGTTGGACATTTGTAAACTGTAAGACTCTCTGTAATGATCATGGAAACTAAAGACTCGCATGGTTGTTCCCCAAGTAGACTGGAAAGTGTTGTTAACCATCACCTGTTTGTCTTTTGTTGTTGTTGATTTTTATTTAAAGCACGAGTTTGTTAGATACAGTTTTATTAAAGTTCATATTAATACTGTCAGTCATGTGTATAATAATTCTTAGAATATTAATTCTGTTTTGAAGAATGAAATATTTGTGTTTGTGTAGACGTGTGTGGGTGGTATGCTTGTGTTTGTGTAGACGTGTGTGGGTGGTATGCACATATGATTTAAAAAACAAGATAACACTTACAAAACTAAATAGCTACAATAATCGCAACCAACTGAAGTGTTAAATTAATTAGTTGGATATATTTATTATTTAATTTTCTTAGATCTGTGTTTGTGTGTATAAATACAGCACAATGTTTGAATATATCTTAGTTAACTTTTTAATTTTTACTGTAACTTGTATAAATCAAAGTGAATGATTTGTTGTTGGAATTGCTATATTTATTAAAATATTATGACATTTTTGTAGAAAGTGATTTGAAAAAATACAAGTTTGTTGTATTTTCAAAAAACATGATATGACTCTAATTTCATTGCTGGATCTTTTTATCCATATAAAGAAAAGCTTTACTTCTTGTTTGGAGTCTATTTTCAAAGCATTTTTTGTTGTCTTTACAATAAAAAACTGTCTCACTTTCCACTAAAGCTTGTTGCAAATTGTTTTATTAAATTTGAATTTTGTTTCCTTTCGTGCAGTTTGTCTTAACATCCAATAAAAACTTAATGCTCAGTATTTCAATTCCTGAATTTTAAACAGGATTTAAGAGTATTCATGATGTTGTAAAGAACTAATGTTTGTGATAATAAAAACAAAAACTCTTCAGAATGTGGTATAATACCAGATCATGTATCACAGATATATGCTGTAATGTTACTAATTAAGGCATCTGTTATGTCATATTTTGTGTTTTTTTTGGTACTGCAAGTGAATGTTTTACTTCAACAATTCATGAGTAATTTAAAGAACTGAATTTCTGAAAAGTTTCCTAATTGACACACTACGTATTATAACTTGTTAAAGATTAAGGATATAACCTTAGAACTATCATCATTCAAGGCAAGATGTTGTTTGGGTTAGGAATGTCCAAATGTGTATTTTATTTTAAGGGTTAAGAACACCACCCATTCTGTAGCTTATTGAAAGATGAGAATGTAACTTTATTGTTTTTTTAGGGTTAAGAATATAACCTTGGAGCTAGTAATCAAGCTTTTGTTAGGAATAAAAATTTTCACAAGGTTATAACTTGTTAAAGGTTGAGACAATAAACCCACTGTCCTTTTATAACTTTTGAGATTCAAACTATAACATTAGAACTACTATTTAAATCAATGTTTGATAAAATATGAAGAATCTCCACTAGGTTATAAGGAGTGAGGCTTAACTGGAAGAATAATTCTTATGCTTAAGTCACACTAGCCATTCTTAAGCCATTTTTTTTTCTAATTCCTTTATGTTTGTGTGTGTGTGTACATTTCTTAATCAGACCTACAGGAGACTAAACCCAGTTCACTGTGATTAGAGGCCTGTATTATCTAATTCTGCTTACAATCATGGGAGTTGCATGTATTACCTATATAAAAGATCTTGAACTCAATTCATAGTAATGTTATATTTGATATTAATTGTCATATTACTGGTTTTTTGTCATTCCACTCAGAGTTGTGGGGTTCTATATGTGTCATATTGAATAAGTTAGTATTTTTGTCTGTTACAAGTTAAAACACTCATTGTAAAGAAACTGGTAAAAGAAATTGGAGACATTACTCATTTTCTGTGCAAGTTACCTAAGGACCCCAGTAGTAAACAGAGTGATTAACTGTAACATTGGTAGAATTTTTGTTTTAACTTTTTTGAATGACATTGTTATTGCAACCAACAAGCAATTTGGTGCATAGATAATTTAGAAAAATGCATAGACAAAAGTTGATTGGGGGGGGGTCACATTACCTCATCTGTGATTCTAGGGTTAAACATACTTAAGTATGCAATTGCTTTTAAGTAATTTTTAACTTAATCTGCTTATTAACAGCATGATAAGCTGAGCTTCCTCATTTGTAACTGTTATTCAAAGCCAAACACCTTATTTTATAAGTATATATTTAAGTTAATATATGTAAACACATTTCTGTTAGCAGAAATGCTTTTTTTTTTCATTGTTGCCATTTAATGATGCCTTAATTAGACAACTTACAGTACGTTCCTCTGTTTTCTTTCTGTTTGCTGCCACTCAGGAGAGGAGATCTTGTTCGCCTCCTCAGGTAAACTCAAATCTTTTATTCTTCGAGGAACACCATCAGTGTCTGTGTAAATCATCCATTGATTGTAAACAAAATTGGCTAAATGTCCAGGAACAGTTTTTACTGGAATCTTCCAATGATCGTGAACAGTCCAAACCTAATTATTCCTGCAATCAGGATCAGATTTTACCAAAATCTTCGAGCGATCATGAACATGTCTTTCCTAACTCTTCCTGTGATCAGTATCAGAGTTTACAGGAATCCTCCAGTGAACATGAATTGTCAGTACCTAATTCGTCCTGTAATCAGGAAGAGATTTTGTGTAAATCATTTGTTTCAGAAGAACTAGTTTTACATAAATCTTCAACAGATCAAGAAGAGACATTTAACAAGCGCATTGTATCAACCAGTGATGAGGAGAGATTGTGTTTGTACTTTAATGGTCAGCAAAATATTGTACTCAGATCTTCTCATAATCAAGGTCACTGTTTGGCTGAGTCTTCTGGGAACAAAGGTCATTCCTTATCTAAACCTTTAAGTCACCAAATCCAGTTGTCATCTAATGATCAAAAATCAAAAATACACAATTTTTCCTCCAATCAGAATCTGTCCTTTCCAAGTTCCAGGAAACAAAGTCAGCAACTACCAATGCATTCTACTAATGGTAGAGAAGAAGATATAACTAAACATCCCATTGTTAAAGAGCAAGAATGTACAAGTACCTCTCAACATATTAATTGTCTGCACCTTACTGACCTGAAGCAGGATATACCTGAATGCATCAATAAGAAGCTGGAATTGTCTGAATTTCTCATTGGTGAGGATCAAGATTTATCTGATTGCCCCAAGAAACAAAAACTGAACAGACATATAACTTACAATGAGCAAGATGGTTTACTTAAAGCAATCAGTCATAAAGAAACTAAGTATTCAAGTGATCAGGAATCTCTCTTACCAGACTCTTACAGGGACATGGATCCTTTACTTCCAAAAAGTGATTCTGAAAGCTGTGAGGGAGGGTCATCCACTACCACACAGAGCACTCCTCATCATGCTCCATCAGGCAAGGCAAACACTGAAGAGATGCAGTCTTTACTACGAGAAGATACTAAGCCTAGACTATTGAATTCGTGTTTGAAATCAGATAAGAAAAACTTTCATGATCAAACCAAGAAAAAAATTCAGTTTGATATGAGTAATTCTAGAGGACAGAAAACAAAAGGCACAGATGTTAGTAGAATAAAGAGGTTCGTTTTGTACAGACAAAGATTACTAGCAAGGAAAGGATTAGGCAAGGAGATCACAGACAGTAGTTCTGATTGTAGCCCAGAAAAGAGCCACTTGGCCCGTTCGTCCAACTCTCAGTCATGCATGAAGAATTGTTTAAATGATATTAACTCTGGAAGTACCAGTCAGGTTAGTGACAAAGAGTCTGGAAAGGTACAGAAGATTGGAATTAAAATGTTTCGATTTGGTTGCAGAAGGAAAAAGAAGAAAAATAAAACTGTTATTGAAAAAATAGAGACATCCAAAACTTTTACCATTGATAAACCTGTAGAGCTTCAGCATTTGTCAGGGGGTGAAAAGCTTACTAGTAAACGAAAAGAAGTGTCAAGTAACCGTCGCACCAAGAATTCTGGAAATCTGTTTAAAACATCGGTCTCTAAGCATTTGAAAGCCACAGTAAACTCTGGCCAACAGCCTTCATACACAGAGTTACATTTAGCTATTGCTTCGTTATTGAAGAAACAACCACTGGTATTTGGTGGAACCTTTCCTATTGATGAACCGTGTACTGTGAAGGTACCCCCTGTTGCTCTGAAGCTTGGCAGAGTTGCCACCCCTTCTGATAAAGGAACCATTCAAGAATATACAAGTTTGTTCCGACCAGTAGGCATCTGTGGTGAGCGTCGTAAGAAGACAACATTTCCTGTAGATGCACCTTGCTGCTCACAGCCTAATCTGTGTTCTGAACATGCTGACTATTGGAGTGATAAAAACTTGTCTTCTAGTGACATTGCTGAAAAACAAGACTCTCTAGGAGAAACATCAATGAAGAAGAAATTTTTAAGGAAGACCACATCAGTGGAGTATGGACAGTGTCCAGACAAGCAACAGTCAAGCTTACTTCGTTGTCGTAAACCTGAAAGACAAGAAAGGAAAAGTGAAGCATGTTCCAGGAAGAGTTGCACCATTCCTCAAAACCACGGCTGGGTAGCGTAAGTTGGTCTGAAGTGTTGAGTTAGTGTGTTCATGTAGTACAGTATGCATGAGTTGTATTTGTTACCTAGCTTGTTTGTGTTGTCCATGTCACTTTGTATACATTTTGCATGTAGTTATAGAATGTACTGGCTGAAAGTGTGTGGCCACTAGATTTGAAATAGCTTTTATTTTAAATCACAGAATTATGGAGCTCCTCCCCTGAGTAAACAGTCCTCCACTCGTGAACGGCAAGACAGCACTGGCAGTTTTGGTAGAGAACGAAGAGACAGCTCTTTGAGCTCTGGAAGCAACCCCAGCACATTATATAAAGCAACTCAACAGCAGCCCTTAAATACTTCACATACTGGTGAAAAAAAAGATAGAAAAGAAAGAGGACAAAAACAAGCCACAAGTTAGTTTTTACTTTTACAGATTATTTGTTTCTTTCTAAATTAGATACATGATATATTAAGTGTTGATAAAATGTTTTATAATTATGACATTCTGAAGTTTCATGTGGTAACACAGTTAATTGTTGGAATATGTTGTGTATAGATTTTGTGAAAAACGTACTTACTGACGAATTATTTTCATAAGATTAATGTGCCTTACACAATTGTTAGTTATTTTTTGTGTTTCCATTTAAAAGGCTGGTCGAAGTTGGCTTGGTGGAATATTTAACATTATTATTCCTAAAGGGCCAAAGAAGATGATTCTTCCAGATGATAAGAATCCAAAGGTATGGATTATTTCTGTTAAGGTGTTTTCACATAAGTATTTCATTAAAACATGATATTAGAGGATTTAGTAGATGACCACAGTGTATTCTCCAAATCAATGAAATAGATGACGTGAAAGCAGGTGTTGCCTTGTTAGACATTCTGAAAGAAATATTAAATTTTGAGACTGATTGCATAGGCTGTTAGCTTAATGTTTTAAATTACAGTTTGATATATGGACTAAAACTGTGGATTAGCTTAGTAATCATTGTTTTTGTTTTTAGTAAATCCTTGTTTCTGAGTACTTATCTACATTTGATATGAGTGTTCAGTGAACGTCTGATCTAATGGAAGTGTTCTGTGGAACATGTGATCTAGTGAAGGTGTTCTAGATAACATATGATTTAATGGAAACATTCATTGGAAAATATAATAGAAGCATTCCATGGAATATATGATCTAATGAAACTACTTTGAAGAACATGATATAACAAAAGTGTTCTTTTTCTGGACAACACCCAATCTAGTGGAAGTGCTTAATACAAAATATGACCTAATGAAAGTGTTCTGGACAAAATCATATCCAATGGAAGTGCTTTGGGTAACATCTGAGCAAATGGAAGTGCTTTGTGCAAGAATACTTTTGAAATTAAAATAAATTATAATTTATTTAATGACATTTCAACATTTATCTCTACGTTTGATAGGATAAAACAATTACCAATGTAAAATTTAAAAATAAGTCACTGCTTTAACTCAGTATGGGTGTAGTAAGTTTGATTGATCATGTGACCTCTTTGTACTCTCTTAGTATTTTTATAGATTTAATACTTCTAAGTTTCAATATATTGTGTACATCTTCACAAAATCTGGCAGTCTTTCACATGCCAAAAATCGCATTTGTTTATTGAAGTGGTTTTAGTAAACTAAAAGATTTGTTCATTGATATATTGAATATTTGTTTTGAATTGTCTGCGGGCAAATTAATTTTCATATTAAGATTAAAAATACTTCTCATTTCAAAAATCCAAATTTTATGTGCAAATCTATATCAGTTTTTTTCCAGTTAATTTTTATTTTTATCTGTTTTCTCTACCCTAATTCAAAGCAGGATTGGTCAATTTGACCGACCTGGTAACCCCTAAATAAAAAATCTTAATATATTTAAATTGTCCTTTTTTTTCTTTTTAGCATGATTTTAAGTTATAATATGAAACTACGTTTGTTATCCTAAGTAGTTTTAAACCCGTAACAATGTACACATCTATTTATAATGTAGTTCTTTGAACTGTGTCCAACTATCATCCATCCCATTATAAGTTCTGAGTTCATTAAAATGTTCACACTTTTAGGTTAGAAAGAATTTTATTATTATATATCTTAAAATGTTTTTACTTCTCTCTGCCCTTGCTTATCTTAGTGTAACATTTATTATAGAGGAGTTTTTGTTTATTTTTTCAGAGTACCTTGCCTTAAAAGCAGTGTTATAAATCAGTCATAAATTATGTAATAAAAAACATATTCTGATAATATATTTCTTTAATATTCTTTATGTGGGGCTTTGGGTGCATTATAAGAGTGGCAATCAAATCCCACTTGTTAGTCTTAACTGCCAAGAGTTGGCAGTGGGCATTAACTACTATCCCTCTTGTCTGTCACTACTAAACTAGGGATAGCTAGAGCAGATATCCCTTGTATAACTGTAACCAAACCACAACAGACAAAGAAATGTATTGAAACTTGACGAGTAGTTTAAAATAAATTGTTTATTTCTGGTAATAGAATGGTGTAGAATATTACCTTTCAGTCAAGTCAGTGTTATGCATCTGTGCTTTTAGGGGTTTGATTGCTTAGTTATAGAGAAAGTCTTGTTTTCATTTAGGTATAAACCTTGCAAAGGTTTTAAGCAAATCACAACCTTGTTTAAGAGACTGCTTAAGTTATTATTTTTGTTTGATTATTCTGGGTCCACTTGTGCTGTTACATCTGTGCTTATTGTAAGCCATTTTGTTTCAAGATCATTATCAAAAGTTAAACAAAGTCTGTGTTAGAGGATTGAGATCATTAGTTTAGAAACAAACCAGGGATTGAATCCCAGACTAATACAGGGGTTGATAATAGGTTAATAACTATTACATGAAAAAAAAAGTGGGAAAACATTTTGAAACAAGTTTTTTGAAGACAACAAAATGTTGTGTTTGAGACAGGTTGTTTGGTCTACTGGGATGGCTACAAATAGTGGAACATTTGCAAAACATCAAGTATGGCTTATACACCAATACCAAAAAACCTGAGTCAGCAAAGACATGATCTTCTTGGAACCTCTTTGTAACAACCACACAACTGCTGTATTATGTTACATACATGATTAAAGGCATTATTCTACGAAGATGGAGTGAAAATTATAATTAGTGTAATTGTAGGACTCCAAGTGAGAGGTGTGATAGAAAGGAACAATGTTGTTATTGACTGCTACTCATGTGTACTGCTGTAGATAAAAACATCACTGAATATAATTTTGTGGACAAAAGCTGACAAATTAAGTAATAACACTTTCAGTGTTGATTTCTATGTTTGATGATTTTACTAATTACTGACTGTAATAAGTTCTCATTTAAAATGTGAGGATTTTTTTGCTTCTTGCTGGCACTTGTTACGTCTTCTAAGTGTTCTCATACACTTTATAACTTTCTAAGTATCTTCTGTGTTTTGGTATTCAGCATCCTAACATTGCTAGTGTTTTGTGCTTGTTAGGAGTGTATAAAGCTGGACAGTTATGGATTGGTCACTGAACAGTCATAAAGGTTGGGTTTTGTCAATCTCTAGGAAATATTTTTTTCTAAATTTGAATGATATCCTTGTAAAAGAGAAATGGATCTGTGAGGTGTCTGGATGCAAGCATTTAAAGTGAACTATACACTGTAATTGTGAGCACTGCATTGTATTAGATCCTTTACTGTGCACCTAATCCTGTATATCAACACTATCTCTGTTGAATTACTTGTTTCTATTAGTAAGTTTTAATATCATACGACTGACAAACTTGCTAATAAGTAAACTATTTTATGAACTTGACACACTGTCCTTCTATATATTTGCTGCAAACAGTTCCAAGCTCCTGAATGACACATTTTCCTGTGTTTTATTAAACTGTCATAATGTTGTATGGAATCGTATTATGACTGACTGTCAGACATATTAAAGCACTCACCGTTAACCCATTTACTGTACTTGGTACGTACAGCCTCTGTATGTTCTCCTGTTCACTACAGTTGAAACACACATGAATTCTTGCTTTTAAAATTCCTGTACAAAGTGTTGGATCTTGAATTTGTTTTGGTAATATAGTCCATTAACGTTATATTATATGATACCATACCATAAGTTAGTTCCACATTTTATGCATCAGTGTCCCTCAAGATGCTAGAGAGGCCAGTACAGCAACAACTTGCAGCTGTGGCAGCAAACATCACTAAAGCTGGTGAAAATTGAGATTATTTTATGAATGTACAAGATGACATTGAGTCGAAGTTGACACAATGAAGAGAAGGATTATATGCGCACCAGCCATAGTGAATGGGTTAAATGTGGACACTTAGTGGAATTAATGAACACTAAATTGTGAACAGTGTACACAGATCAAGTTGTTTTGTATTAAAAAAGAATAAAACATTAATTTTAAGCTGTGGTTTCTCATGAAGGATGTAATTAAACAGGCAGTTCTGAAACTGTTATTATATGAACCATGTATGATTTGAATTTCATTTTTCTTGTAGAGTTAGGGAGTGAGCTATCTTAATATAGTGTAAGGTCTTTAGTGTGTCGTCCTGCTAGGATACCACTTTATTTGTATGATAGAGGTGATCCATAAAACTCTGACTAATAGAGATGATCCACACGATTCTGTGACTAATAGAGATGATCCAGATAACGTTCTGACTGGTAACAAGTCATGAAAATTACAAAATGTTGTTAACCATGGCATTTGTCTCTAGATTCATTGCAACAGTTCTCTTAAGAAATGCCAGTTTTATCACACGTTGTTTGCTGCTTATTTTAACCTGTTTTCCATGTTGTTTTAACAGTTTTGTTTGTGGTGATCCAAAAAAATAAACCATTAATTTGGAGAATATCTGGAGCATTGTGTTGTGTTGAATGATGTTAATTATACATGTATTCATCATTAAACATGTTATTCATTTTAACATAGATTATCTGGGATGAAAAGAAGAAGTGTTGGATTAATACTGATGGGGATGATGATGGATCTTCATCAGGTCAGATGGCTGCACCACCCACGGACTCTGAACTTCTGAGTAAGTCATTTTTCCACGACTTGTGGAAATCTTAAGATGTTTGATTGATTTGTATGTTTTGTATTTTAAATATGAGATTGTTTTCTCTCATTTATTAATGAAAAGTTTTCAGACTTGAAAATTTGTTTTTTTTACATTAGATCATTTCTATAGTGACTGGTAATTAGTTATAGCATTTTAATGCATTATTCTTTTTGTAACCCTAGATAAAGTTCCTGAAAAACCCAAAGTTCCACCTAGTGGCCCACAGTCTGGTATCAATAGATTTCAGAGACCAAAAGGAAAAGGTTTGTTCACTTTATTTTATGAAATATGTGACATACCTTCAATATTTCATAAGTATATCATTGTACCTGTACTTTACTTTAGCTTAACTATAATATGCTTTCTGCTGTTTTTTAATAAATGCTGATTAATATAAACAAGTTTTTGGTGAAATATGTTTTACACATCTCTAGTAAACAACATAAGAATATCATTATTGGTTTTGTACTAGTGTTGGAAATGGAAAGTTGCAATAGTTAAAATAGTAAATAATAATATTTTTTCTCTTTGTCTACAGGAATGAGACAAAATTATGTTGATATCCTGAACCCTGGAGAAACCAACAAACCTGTGCCAACACCAGATTTACTTCCTCCTCCATCCGGTTCAGCAATGCCTAACCTTCTAATACCATCACCAGGTTTGACATGATCAGTAACCTCTTCTTAATGGGTAGTTCAAAGGTTAAAAGTCAGATTTTTAGACTAGATGCTCTTCTAGAGAAATATATATGCAAAAACGGCTCGTTTGGGTTGAGAAAATATTTTACATAGAAGAGCGAACAACGTTTCGCCCTTGTTTCATGGAGAACCTTGTGGATGATGGTTGGTCTGCCGAGTTCAACAAACAAGTTTGTGGTTATGATCACCAGTGTCATCTCTTGTTTGCCAGATGTACCTCACTGGTTTATCTGTTAATAATTATTCTTAACTTGTTTTAACACAAGTTGGAATTTATTACTAAGCATGTCTGTTAAATAATCCATACCTAGAAGGTATCTCAGTATTTCACTACTACAGCTTTGTCAGGAGTTATTAACAACTGATTCATTTGAAATTAACTTGGAACCATATCAGTCAATCAAACATTAATACATGTCTCAAAAGTGTCAAGTCACGTTAAAAATACCAAACTTTCTTCAATTTAAATTGTTGAAGTAAACCAAACTAACAACGGAAAATAAACAGTATTAATTAGGAGTACATCTGCATAACTTTGTCTACAAGATATACACTCCCAGGTCAAATCATAGGAGTACATCTGCATAACTTTATCTACAAGATATACACTCCCAGGTCACAAAACCAAAGTTTGAAGAGAAAAATAAGTCTTTTTCCATTTACTTTAGGCATAAGCAATTGGGAAATAACACTTTCTGCCCAAGAACAAGAAAAAGTAACAATTTTGTTACATAGTGTAATTATGATCTTTAGAACAGCCATAGAATTCAGGGATTTGCATATTATATGGTCTTAAACTCTTCACTAGTTTGTAGAAATATTTTTATGAATTAATTTAAAAATATTCTATTACTTTTAAGAGTCAATCTCAGTTTAATGTTAGGTTTTTATCTTTACGTATAACTGACATTTCACTGTACAAAATTTAGTGATTGTTTATTTTTATTAGATTTATTAACCATAACATTACTGTTAACTTTATTTTTTAAAAAGGTAAAGGTTTTATTTTTTAATAATTTTCCTTCAGTTTTCAATACTTCTTTGGATAAGTCTGCCATAGTTATTTGATAAACTGAGGTTTCACACTTACTATTAATAACAATAATAATAATCTGCTTTATGAATGTGTTCAATCAAATTAATATTTGATCTCACGAAGTTTTTTTTTTTCCAGTTTGTTTGTCTTTAAATATGCAACTTATGAGTTCATTTCTCAAACAACATAACTTTACCTATCTATTCTACCTGGCTATATATTCTTGACTAGTTTGTACAAAACAACATAACTTTACCTATCTATTCTACCTGGCTATATATTCTTGACTAGTTTGTACAATACAAACCTGTCAGGTTCTTCCCCCTTCTTACACAACTTTTCTTTCATTTAAAGAATAGTTCATTAACGTGTATTTGAGAACTGTTTCTAAACTAGGTAGCCAGTAGTTGTCAATGGAGGTTTTTCACCTAATTTCCAGGATTCATCATCAAGGCACGGTTGGACACACCCTCTCTCCATACCATTTTGTACTTTACAAACATTTCAAGAACATATAATTTCTATAAAATGTTTTCTTTCCTTATGAGGCCAGACTTTTGGGACATCGTGTAGTTTCAACACATTTCAAATAATAAATTAACCTATCTATAATTACAAGATTGATTTCTCACTAACAAGAAAATATATTATTGCTATTGTTTACAAAAGAAACCAACATACTGACAAACATGACCATTATAATGAGTTTAAATTATGTGAATTAACATTTTTTCCTTTATAATGTAACCATAATATAAAAGCAAGTTGGTTACGGGAAATAAGTTCCTGAAGACAATGATAAAAGATGGGGAGGTTTGAGAAATTGGAAACTAAGAACAATCATATTTAAGGTTCGTATGACACTATCTTAGTGATCACTTAGAAATACAAATATCAGTGTATTCAGAACTCTGACATCATACAAAACAGTATTATATACAGTATAACATTTGTGAAGTGTATTTGAATTGTTGCTTGTCTAGATTTTGTATGGTATTTGAATTGTTGCTTGTCTAGATTTTGTATGGTATTTGAATTGTTGCTTGTCTAGATTTTGTATTGTATTTGAATTGTTGCTTGTCTAGATTTTGTATGGTATTTGAATTGTTGCTTGTCTAGATTTTGTATGGTATTTGAATTGTTGCTTGTCTAGATTTTGTATGGTATTTGAATTGTTGCTTGTCTAGATTTTGTATGGTATTTGAATTGTTGCTTGTCTAGATTTTGTATGGTATTTGAATTGTTGCTTGTCTAGATTTTGTATGGTATTTGAATTGTTACTTGTCTAGATTTTGTATGGTATTTGAATTGTTACTTGTCTAGATTTTGTATGGTATTTGAATTGTTGCTTGTCTAGATTTTGTATTGTATTTAAATTGTTACTTGTCTAGATTTTGTATTGTATTTGAATTGTTGCTTGTCTAGATTTTGTATGGTATTTGAATTGTTGCTTGTCTAGATTTTGTATGGTATTTGAATTGTTGCTTGTCTAGATTTTGTATGGTATTTGAATTGTTGCTTGTCTAGATTTTGTATGGTATTTGAATTGTTACTTGTCTAGATTTTGTATGGTATTTGAATTGTTACTTGTCTAGATTTTGTATGGTATTTGAATTGTTGCTTGTCTAGATTTTGTATGGTATTTGAATTGTTACTTGTCTAGATTTTGTATGGTATTTGAATTGTTGCTTGTCTAGATTTTGTATGGTATTTGAATTGTTGCTTGTCTAGATTTTGTATGGTATTTGAATTGTTACTTGTCTAGATTTTGTATGGTATTTGAATTGTTACTTGTCTAGATTTTGTATGGTATTTGAATTGTTGCTTGTCTAGATTTTGTATGGTATTTGAATTGTTGCTTGTCTAGATTTTGTATGGTATTTGAATTGTTGCTTGTCTAGATTTTGTATGGTATTTGAATTGTTGCTTGTCTAGATTTTGTATGGTATTTGAATTGTTACTTGTCTAGATTTTGTATGGTATTTGAATTGTTACTTGTCTAGATTTTGTATGGTATTTGAATTGTTGCTTGTCTAGATTTTGTATGGTATTTGAATTGTTGCTTGTCTAGATTTTGTATGGTATTTGAATTGTTGCTTGTCTAGATTTTGTATGGTATTTGAATTGTTGCTTGTCTAGATTTTGTATGGTATTTGAATTGTTGCTTGTCTAGATTTTGTATGGTATTTGAATTGTTGCTTGTCTAGATTTTGTATGGTATTTGAATTGTTGCTTGTCTAGATTTTGTATGGTATTTGAATTGTTGCTTGTCTAGATTTTGTATGGTATTTGAATTGTTGCTTGTCTAGATTTTGTATGGTATTTGAATTGTTGCTTGTCTAGATTTTGTATGGTATTTGAATTGTTGCTTGTCTAGATTTTGTATGGTATTTGAATTGTTACTTGTCTAGATTTTGTATGGTATTTGAATTGTTGCTTGTCTAGATTTTGTATGGTATTTGAATTGTTGCTTGTCTAGATTTTGTATGGTATTTGAATTGTTGCTTGTCTAGATTTTGTATGGTATTTGAATTGTTACTTGTCTAGATTTTGTATGGTATTTGAATTGTTGCTTGTCTAGATTTTGTATGGTATTTGAATTGTTACTTGTCTAGATTTTGTATGGTATTTGAATTGTTGCTTGTCTAGATTTTGTATTGGTATTTGAATTGTTGCTTGTCTAGATTTTGTATGGTATTTGAATTGTTACTTGTCTAGATTTTGTATGGTATTTGAATTGTTACTTGTCTAGATTTTGTATGGTATTTGAATTGTTGCTTGTAGATTTTGTATGGTATTTGAATTGTTACTTCTCTAGATTTTGTATGGTATTTGAATTGTTACTTGTCTAGATTTTGTATGGTATTTGAATTGTTACTTGTCTAGATTTTGTATGGTATTTGAATTGTTGCTTGTCTAGATTTTGTATGGTATTTGAATTGTTGCTTGTCTAGATTTTGTATGGTATTTGAATTGTTGCTTGTCTAGATTTTGTATGGTATTTGAATTGTTGCTTGTCTAGATTTTGTATGGTATTTGAATTGTTACTTGTCTAGATTTTGTATGGTATTTGAATTGTTGCTTGTCTAGATTTTGTATGGTATTTGAATTGTTGCTTGTCTAGATTTTGTATGGTATTTGAATTGTTGCTTGTCTAGATTTTGTATGGTATTTGAATTGTTGCTTGTCTAGATTTTGTATGGTATTTGAATTGTTGCTTGTCTAGATTTTGTTGTATTTATTGTTGCTTGTCTATTTGTATGGTATTTGTTGCTTGTCTAGATTTTGTATGGTATTTGAATTGTTGCTTGTCTAGATTTTGTATGGTATTTGAATTGTTGCTTGTCTAGATTTTGTATGGTATTTGAATTGTTGCTTGTCTTGTCTAGATTTTGTATGCTTGTATTTGAATTGTTGCTTGTCTAGATTTTGTATGGTATTTGAATTGTTGCTTGTCTAGATTTTGTATGGTATTTGAATTGTTGTCTTGTCTAGATTTTGTATGGTATTTGAATTGTTGCTTGTCTATTTGATTGTTGCTTGTCTAGATTTTGTATGGTATTTGAATTGTTGCTTGTCTAGATTTTGTATGGTATTTGAATTGTTGCTTGTCTAGATTTTGTATGGTATTTGAATTGTTGCTTGTCTAGATTTTGTATTGTATTTGAATTGTTACTTGTCTAGATTTTGTATGGTATTTGAATTGTTGCTTGTCTAGATTTTGTATTGTATTTGAATTGTTACTTGTCTAGATTTTGTATGGTATTTGAATTGTTACTTCACTAGATTTTGTATGGTATTTGAATTGTTACTTGTCTAGATTTTGTATGGTATTTGAATTGTTGCTTGTCTAGATTTTGTATGGTATTTGAATTGTTGCTTGTCTAGATTTTGTATGGTATTTGCTGTTGTTTTTATATATTTATCAAGGACAAAGGGTTTAGAATATTTTTGAAAGAATATTATTTACAGTTGGTGTTGTCTGTAGATAGGAATGTTAAAATGCAAGTACTGTACATACAGATGTAAGAAACAAAATTTCTCTCTCATTCTTTATTGCTATAACAAATTAATCTACACAGTTCCAGATCCTTCTAATACTGGAACGTCTGAAGTTTTGACTGGACCATCTCAAGTTGGTAATCCACACTCTCAGCCAAACACTCCTGATGTCTTGGAAACCTCGAATTCAACAGTAAGTGTAAAAAGTATTTTGCAAGTAGTCTGAGTTAAACCATGGCATGTATAGATTAAAGTATTTATTGAAACACTAAACTTGTGTTTTACGAGTAAAATTTCTATTGGTTTCATGGTTTCCATGAGTTAAACATAGCACAAGCTAAAAAACTGTTGTCATAAAGGTTGATTGGGTGAAGTAACTACGTTTTCATAAAGTTACCTGTAAACGTTGATTGTTGAGTGTAGTAACTACCTTGTTATAACATAATACGTATTTTGTGACTATCCTAAAATAACAATTGTATGATATACTCATTGTGTCTACAATCTATAATTTATCTTTTCGTTATATAAAGTAATATTTTCGCATTAAAAATATGAATAGAAATCGAAGTGATGTCTCTGTTAGATTAAGTTTTTTAAAAACTTTAAAACTTTTTAAGCACACTTATATTAAGTATTTTTAACTGTTACATGCTTAAGAACAGCAACGGTTATTTTCTTGTACCGAAAAATTAGTGTATGTTGACTTTCACCTGTAGATGGAGCCACAAGGTCCATTGATGTTTGATCCAGCCGAGTTCAGTGCAAGTAGAACGTCATATCAACCAGGGTCAATAGGTCGACTATCTCGGAGACCATACCCCTCCTAAACATAATGTACACATAATTTTGTTGTCTTTCTCTCTCTTCCCTTCCATCTTTTGTTTGTGTTTCTGTTAATGAACTTCTTGGATCTCCAATGATACTCAGTTTTCAAAGAGGTGGTTTAGCTGTGTACATCTGATTTATATACTGCCTGTCTTCAGAAAATTTACAGTATTGATTTGTTCAGTTTTAACTAGACTGATAACTGGTAGTCGATTGAATCTTTTCAAGCGTGTAAAGAGAAGAAAAAGATTCCGTTCGTTCTTCGATAAAGTATGGTTTTTAGTTCATCAAACAGTTTGCCCTAAAATCCATCTCCAAGAAAACTTACCATTGTACTAGAAGACTTAGTGATTCGAAATAGTAAGTGTTGGTTTGAATGAGAAACACGTGGAGTGAAACAAAGATTTTCCTGGTAACCAAACACTTCGTGTTATTAGAATATTTGGTATTTTTTTCTTTTTTTTAAAAGCTATGAATAGCTTATACAGTATGTGATATGGTATGGAATTATATTAGGCTAAAATCTGAAAGAAGTTCTGTTTGGACTATGTAAAAATTACTCGTAATGATAAGATGTCCGGAATAGTTTAAGGTGACCGTTTCTGTGAATAATTTGTTTAAAAATATTTAATCGATATTGCGTTTATAAAGAGAATATATTATGAAGCTCTGGTTTGGGGAATGGAAATAAAAACATATATATATATATCTATATAATCTTTGTGTGTACAGCTAAACGTATCTAAAGCATAGAACACAAACTAAAAATAAGCAGTTATAAAACAAAGATGTTAATGTTGAAAGATGGAAATATGTCTCTATGTAAAGAAAAGCATCGTAAGTAAATAATAATTCTACACTGAGTTTCCATCTTGTTAGAAAACTGATTATTATGGGTGAACTACATACGAGAGACAGTATGTATTCGGACAAAAACTGCCATTAACACACGACTGAGCTTGGGATAAGTTCTAAAAACGACTATCCAAATATATGCATAAGAAACATTCTTAACCCTAGAATTAAAAAAACATTAATCTCTAAGAAAGAATAATACTATAAATGGATGATGTACTTATCAACAATGACATAAAATAATTACTCAAAGTTAATATGTCAGGGGTTCATAAAATCATATAGAAACAAATCTTATTACCTTGTTAAAGGTGAATTTTCAACAAATTTAATAATAGCCTTAGAAACTACTTTCGTTAGGTATAATTTCTGTGTGGTTGCCGTATTTTTAAACACTTTAGTTTTTAAGTAAAAAATGAAACCAAAAATGCGGGTCCTTGAACTCAAGTTCCTCTCGGTCGTTCAGCTGTTTCCGTGACGTTTTACAGCTATGACGTAATAGTTGCCAAACATGCTTGTTGCGCGCCGACCATTTTGTTCATTTCAGTGCTGGTGTTTTATGTAAATCTATCGGTGCTTTTTTTTTTGGATTACATACTTTGTGAGACTATTTTTGTTTTGATATTGCTACTTTATGTTTGTTTTGTGACAACATGGTTTACTGCGTTGCTTATGTTTGTAAAAACAGTTCGACATGGGGCAAAAGCTTCTTTTCGTTTCCGTGTAAGAAGAAGGAACCGGCAAGGTGGCGACAGTGGGTGCGGATGGTCAATAGGAAGAACTGGACTCCTTCACACTATGCAAAGCTTTGTCAAGATCACTTTGAACACTCATGTTTTGTGTCGGATCCCACTGTTTTGGATTCCGTGTGTTTCAAGTAGGATCATTGTTTTGGATAAACAGTATCTTTAATTGTAGGTTAAACTCAAATATACTATTTTAGGTTTAATTCCATTTTGAAAACTATACACTCGTGACTTGGCTCCTCATCATTCAAGTCAAATTCATAGTATGATGTTTCCAAAACATCAGTATTCAGGCAGTTTCCATCAAAGCCTCGAGTCTGGGTAATGCACTCTTCATCTTTTAATCGGTTTGACACCTTGTCGTATGAGCGACAATAAACGCACTCTTCTGGTTGGCATCTGCTCGCATAAACCACACCTACACCTTGCACAAACATATGGAATATGTCATTCAAATTATACATTTATGGTAAATATTAAATTAACTATTCAGACTGCTACATCTAGTTTGATTTTATAGACAGAATTATGACGTATAATTGAAGTTCATTTTGTTACGAGTAATAAATACCCGGTACAATGATTGTGGAAAGGCCGAGTGTTAGTTACCATACTCGGCAAAGTATAAACAAATAAAACCCAGTCTGTGATACCAATAATTTATAAACACCAGACAGGTTTCGAGATGCTTAAAATTGCACGTGAAATAATACAGACCATGTTTATTGTCATGACTTAGGCTTACCATTCTTCCACTGGAGGTATGACCGACTCGCAACCGGCCTGGACGCTATCAGTATCACTCACAGTTCCGCTACTCTCGCTCGTGGAACTGTCCTGATCACTAGAACTTGTCAGATCTGTGTCAAAAGTAACTGTTCTAGGTTCGTTCAGAGTAGGTTTGAATTGATATAGCGTTACTCGACTCTGTTCAGAATACAAAGTCAAAACAGACTCCGCCTCTGTTTCTCCGTATGCACTGGCTATGTTTATTTACAATCAACGCGCTGGCGTTGGCGGTTTGTTTGGCAACTATTACGTCACAGTACTTTTCCTAGCGGCAAACGTAAAAACTAAAACGTTCGGATTGCCGCTCGAAAAGGGCTTTTTCTGCACCAAGATCTATGTTTCATTTATTAGCACACTTTTATAAAAAATGTGAACCTGCAAAATTAATCAGTATGTGTAGTTCTTTTGACTGCAAAGTTTGTTTGTTTTTTGTAAAATTCATCTTTAAATATGAGAGGAAAAGTACTAATTAGTGAACGTTGCGCTATCTACATTTGATAAACGTTCCCATGAACTTATAAATGAATATTTTTCGGGACATAAAGCGGATGTAGAAAAAATCGAGTGACTGAAACTATATCTTGAATTATGGTTTAACAAAAACAAATTGATCAACAATGTTTAAATACTAATAATAGCCGAATATTTCTTGGATAGAAAAATTAAAGAATCACTTTTCATAGAAAAAATATAAACCAAAAATAAACATAATGGATATTCCATCTGTTAAATTTAAATAAATGTCTTTACCACGAAACAAACATTATTTACTCTGTTTTTGTAATTGTTTTAAACTTCCACGTTTAGGATTAGTTTTTGTGTTAGATATTTCGTAATATAGGAATGTTTACGTACAGGCCATGTAACTAACTGATTTTCACGTATGTGGTTTAATTCTTATAATACGACAATCTTAATTGAAGTGATAGATTTCATGAGGATTTTTTGTTTGTTTTGTTTTTGAATTTCACACGAAGCTACATGATGGTTATCTGCGCTTTGTCCTTAATTTTGCAGTGTAAGATTAGAAGGAAGACAGTCATCACCACCCACAGCCAACTGTTAGGCTATTCTTTTATCAATGAATAATGGGATTGACCGTCACTTTATAATGCCCCCACGGCTGAAAGGGCGAGATGTTTGGTTCGCCAGGGATTCGAACCCGTAGGATTACGAGTCGAGCGCCTTCACCACCTGGCCATGCCGCGCCCGTTCATGAGGAAGGCGTAAAGTCGAAACGACAAACGAATAATTTTTGGTGCGAAAGAGATTCGAACCCGAGATCCTTCAGATTACGAGTTGAACGCCTTAACCCACCTGGTTATGCCGGGCCTTATCTGTCTAATAATTTATTATATTCAAAATTAATTAATACCTGAACATAATATAAGGTTTTTAAGTGACTGCTGTTTGTGCTATTGAAAATTCTTTAAGACCGTACACACACACTTACACCTGTAGGAACAGTATATTAGTTATACCAGCGATATTGCTGGTGTTTACGTGGAAGATTAGTTAAGACGTTTGATGTCACTTACTTGAAATATGGAATTATTTGCAATATATTGTGTGAATTTATTTATGATAGGAACATAAAATAACTACACAACTGCACACACAAAAAGACGTAAATGGTAACCAACAGACTTAATTATAACGTTTTCTGTGATCGTTTGAGCGATAAAAGGAATTCTAATTTCTTTTGTGTTTGTGTGGAACAAAAGTAGAAAACCTCCATTGTTTAAATTATGCAAGAGTTGTTCTTGTGAATTCAGGAATGCATTTGTTTTCTACAATATTATTGTTTAGAAACATTCAAAAAACGATACCTGATATTACTGGTTTATATTAATAACTTAATGCAGATTAGGCATGGCTCTGTAGAAAATAGGCTTAAACGAAAGGTTCCAGTGGTGAGCTACATTTTTTGTATTTGGTAAATACACAGTATTAAGTCAAAAAATAGAGACAAAGGTATTCGCACCTAGATTTGTAAGAAAAGTGTTGTGATTTTCGTGTTTTGTTTACATTCAGTGATTGTAACATAAGAATTGGAAATATTAATATATTTAGTTAATCCTCTAGCACGAACCACCCGATGACGTCCATCATGCAGAATGAGATTTTCTATAATATAGGTTAAAATTACTAGATGTCACTAGCATGTTAGAAAATATTGTATATCAATATTTGTGTTTGTGACAGGTTAAAATACAAAATGTTAAAGGTTAAAATATATATTTTTCTGAATAATATTTATGCTAAATCTGGAGACTTTGGTCAATAGCAGTTATTTTTATTCAACTTATCTCAAATAATATTTTATCGGGATTAAGTAGGTAATGAAAAAAAAAATCAAAGTGCTTGAAATATCAGATATATTGTCCATAAAAAAAAAAAAAAAAACTGACAATTGATCGACGTCTATTACAGAAGCCCAAATATCTTTACTATATTATTCTGTTATTTCAAAGCATATTAATATTTATTTATAATAGTTTTATTATCCTTTTAGATTATAAAATATTAGCGGTGAAATTACTATTTAAAGAGTTTAAATAGTTAGCAACAGATGGCGAAAGTGACTCCAGTACAACCTCGATCTTTTTACAAAAAAAGCCACAAGAGTTGTAATAACAGTGCCTTTTGCTTGTGTATTTTATACTATCACATAACACTGGGGAGTTTTTGTTTGTTTTTTTATTTATAGCAAAGCCATATCGGTCTAGATGCTGTGTCCATCGAAGGGAATCAAACCCCTGATTTTAGCGTTGCAAATCCGTAGACTTACCGCTGTCTCCGGATAGGACTCTCTTGCACGGCAAGACAAATATAGGCTTAACTTGTTATCTATTCAACTGAACTTATTACCCAGCTTTACACTTTTCAATGACGTAAGCTTTAGTTACATTTTTTACCACTTTCGCAGCAGACTTAAAATCCCAGGATTTATGGTGTGTTTATATAGCAAAGCCACATCGGGCTGTCTGCTGAGTCCAGATTCACAAAGAAATGGCCCGGCATGGCTAGATGGGTTAAGGCGTTCGACTCGTAATCTGAGGGTCGCGGGTTCGAATCCCCATCGCACCAAACATGCTCGTCCTTTCAGCCGTGGGGGCGTTATAATGTGACGATCAATCCCATTAATCGTTAGTAAAGGAAAACCCAAGAGTAGGTGGTGGATGGTGATGACTAGCTGCCTTCCCTCTGGTCTTACACTGCTAAATTAGGGACGCTAGCCTTAAGATAGCCCTTGAGTACCTTTGCGCGAAATTCAAAACAAACAAACAAACAATTGTAAAGAAGTAACACTAATGTATAATCTGCTGACCTACAGCAGTATTGTCGTCGTGAACTAACACTACAGTAAAATATTGTAATCCATAACAATGATATGAATATCTAATAGTAACACTAATAGTTTTAGTGAAGTAACAATGTATCATACA
The DNA here is from genome assembly GCF_004210375.1 of Tachypleus tridentatus. NCBI lineage: Eukaryota > Metazoa > Arthropoda > Merostomata > Xiphosura > Limulidae > Tachypleus > Tachypleus tridentatus. The sequence goes on from NC_134825.1 coordinate 172,331,131, forward strand.
ATGTGTTTTCGTTGTGTGTATATATTACATTCTTATTGTATGAGATGCTATTTCTGTGTTTTACTTTGCTTCGTATATATGAAATTACTTTTATCTTTTACTATAAATCCGAAATAAATACTAAAAGTGTACAAAAATCATACAATATCGAAGGTGGACAGAGGTCAGAAATTATGTTTTTGTGTGTTTGTTTGCTTGATTTCTCTAAAACGTTCGAATGGATTTGGACGAAAGTTGGTGTACATTTAGACTATAACCCAACATAAATTATTGGTCTTCGAGGGTTACGATCAATGATCAAGTTCATATTGGGTTGATGAAAATTTAAAAGAGGTCCTCATCTGTTAACATAGAAGACTAAATTTTCAAACCATTTTTTTGCTTTATGACTCAGTCAAAAATAACCGAGTATTTATGAAACTTTGTGGACTTGTATGGAATATGATTCCTTATTCTTCTGCCAAAAGTGGTACATATTCATTACACATGACATGACACGTCACAAATGAACATCACAGGAGATGTATTTACTTTGTTATTACTATTCGAGTTATAAATTCAATTTGTGTGTATGGGGGGGGGGAATAAACAAGTACTGGTATCTGATGATAGAGGGTCATATTAAAATTACGTCGTTTAACTAATTCATTCCACATATGTTAACAACACACACAAGAGAATAGTAGTTAGGGGGGGTAGAAGAAAAGGAAACATAAATATTAACCCCTATCTCTAAGCCTTGTGTATCTTTATCCATGCTACGTTTATCTTATTGTTTACAATTCCTGCAGAATAACTGCTCAATGAAATATTAAGCTTCAGGATATTCAGTTATTAGAACTAGTTCCGCTTGGTGCAAGATGAATTATAGAGGATCGAGTTGCCTTTGACCTTGGAGTGAATCTTATGGTTTTATTAGTGGTCTACAAGGAGTCAAGATCAGAAGCCAAAACAAAATAGTATTAAGGGCGACACTTTAACTGTTGAAAGAATCATGGACAGAGCGACACTTTGGTAGTTGATGGAACTATGGTTAGTGACAATTTAACTGTTGAAACAATGGCTATGATGACACTATAGCTATTGATGGAATGATAGCCAGGGTGACACTTTGGTAGTTGATGGAACTATGGCTAGATTAACAATTTAACTGTTGAAACAATGGCTATGATGACACTATAGCTATTGATGGAATGATAGCCAGGGTGACACTTTGGTAGTTGATGGAACTATGGCTAGGGTGACGATTTAACTGTTGAAACAATGGCTATGATGAAACTATAGCTATTGATGGAATGATAGCCAGGGTGACACTTTGGTAGTTGATGGAACTATGGCTAGGGTGACGATTGAACTGTTGAAATAATGGCCGTGATGACACTATAGCTATTGATGGAATGATAGCCAGGGCGACACTTTGGTAGTTGATGGAACTATGGCTAGGGTGACACTATAGCTAATGATGGAATGATAGCCAGGGTGACACTTTGGTAGTTGATGGAACTATGGCTAGAGTGACAATTTAACTGTTGAAACAATGGCCGTGATGACACTACAGCTATCGATGGAATGATAGCCAGGGTGACACTTTGGTAGTTGATGGAACTATGGCTAGGGTGACGATTGAACTGTTGAAACAATGGCCGTGATGACACTATAGCTATTGATGGAATGATAGCCAGGGCGACACTTTGGTAGTTGATGGAACTATGGCTAGGGTGACACTATAGCTAATGATGGAATGATAGCCAGGGTGACACTTTGGTAGTTGATGGAACTATGGCTAGAGTGACAATTTAACTGTTGAAACAATGGCTATGATGACACTATAGCTATTGATGGAATGATAGCCAGGGTGACACTTTGGTAGTTGATGGAACTTTGGTTAGAGTGACAATTTAACTGTTGAAACAATGGCTATGATGACACTATAGCTATTGATGGAATGATAGCCAGGGTGACACTTTGGTAGTTGATGGAACTATGGCTAGAGTGACAATTTAACTGTTGAAACAATGGCTATGATGACACTATAGCTATTGATGGAATGATAGTTAGGGCGACACTTTACATTTTGACGTACATTTAGAAACCGTGGCCATTACAAATTGAGTTTAAGAATTAGAATTAACAGACTGTATATAATGTATATCTTTGTAAATTTTTATCGTGAACCAATAACATACACGTTCAGCCAATTACTTTTCACTATGCCCTGCATGATCTTTATTAATTATTTTGCGCGGCTATTTCCTTGTACTGTTGTGTGGAGAAACGATATTTGCATTAACTTCCATTAATAAAGTATATTTATATTTCAGCTGACATTTAATAGTTTCTGTTATTTATATCTCTGCTTGAGCTCTCACGATTATGGTTTTATTTTCGGGTACGACGTACAAGCTCTATTGACCCGACTCTTTAATCCTGACCCATATGGTCCGGCTCCCACGCCAAGACCTGCAAGTCCCTTGACGAAGAGAACAACTCTCGTGCACGTCAATTATTAAGTAGATAGCGATAGAACGAAGTGATCTTTTGAAAATGGTTTTGGTCAAAGTTAATTACAAATATATAAGCACGGAATGGTAAAAAGTGAAGCTATCGTTCAATGTCTTCAGGCAGTAATGCTTTATAATTAGACTTTTGTGGGTGTTGCTAGCATGCCATAGAAAACGGTGGTAATAACACTGAGGTTTGGAAACTCTTCAAAACACTTCTACAGACAGCTGATTTAAATATTTGATACTTTGTCTATAGGTGGCGTGTGTGTAAACGTAGAGGTGTGCGACAGCTAACTGAGTTCGACTAGCTGGAAGTGTTAAAAGAAAAAGGAAGAAAGTGCTTATCTTAGACGTTCTAATTAGGCTTAGCTGTAATATTATAATTCAGGAAGACTTTCTGAGAAGTGCTGAACGTGTCGTTACGTTAATGTCGTCATCTTGTCCCACTGCAGACAGTGAGGACTATAATAACAGTTGGTGTCGAGAGGAAGCCATAAATTACACGAGCTATCCCATTATGCACCATGAAGTCGACCTGCGTGGGAACTCAGTTCACTTGGTAAGCGTGACGGTCTGGAATTTCCATTTTAGTGCTTTAATAGACTCTATTCAAAATCCTTTCACAATCGCAACCAACTTTTTTTTATTTTGTTGACTCAAAACGAACGAGAATAGAAAATTAAAAGCACGTTCATTCTGAAGATGAAAAGTACAACAACGAAATTATTATACTTCCAGTTCATCCTAAATACGTTAATTTTCATCTAGCATCATTTCACTTTCTTCATATAGACTTCTCCCAGTGGTAACTTTCAGAGCTCATACCACTGAAGACCTAGTTTCGATACCCGTAGTGAGCACTAATAATCACGTATTATTTATGTAGCTCCACCCTCCACTGGCTCAGTCATAAGTCTGAAGGCTTATAATTCTGAAATCCGAGTTTGATATTCGTTATGGGCACAGGGCAGATAGCCAATTGTGTAGTTTTGTGCTTAACAGGAAGGTTATTCATGTAACTACATGCATGTCCCTCGATGGAACATCGATAAGCTAAAGACGTGCAACTGTAAAATCCGAGGTTCGATCTTCCGCGGTATACGCACCCGATAGATCAGAGTGGCTTTGCCCTAAAATAACCAAAAAACAGTTTCCTGTGTAAACCCAAAAGAAACATCAAGTCCCGGTATCCACGTAAAATGCCAATTGAAAGTAATCATAAATGTATTTGTTTAGCGACACGTTTGCTTCCTACCTGATAGTTAAAACTAGCACATTGTTTATTGTAAAACCAGCAAAGACCTGCAAATCACTTATGATCAAATAAGTATATTTAGTGCAACAGTAATTCTTTGAATACAGGATTTATACAATAACACAAATGAACTCTAACTGAAGATACGGAAATGTGCAAATGCATTTGCCTTAGGCTTAATGTTAGTTGTGTCTGTTGAGCACGGTTCATATTCAATAAATAGATTACACTATAACGCGTGTATGTTTTTTGTTTTGAAATTCGCGCAAAGCAAACATGAGGGCTATCTGTGCTAGACGTCCATAAGTTATCAATGTAAAACTAACGAGAAGGCAGCTGGTCATCACCACCCACAGCCAGCTCTTCGGCTACGCTTTAACCAACGAATAGTGGGATTGATCATCACATAATAACGTCCTCACAGCTGAAAGGGGAGCATATTTAGTGTGACTTTTGTTCTGTTAGGGCTAAACTTACCGTACGTCAGACTACCAAGAAATAAGTCTATAATTTTATATTACGACTTATGGTTAAACCTTTTTAAAAATTTCTATAAGCTTTTAATACGTTGTACAAAATATCTAACAATACATTTTTACTTCCGTTGAAATGAAATGTGCGCGCATTTTCAGGACAGACGAAAACTGAGTATTATTATAGTAGATTCAACAAGTCAAATATTTATCTCAGCCAATTCTATATATATCACATACATACACACATTTATTTATATAAAAGGCCAAAACTTGTTTCATGTATGTCAACTGGCCTTCATGTTCAATTCTATTTAGTCTTCGAATCAATAACTTGAGGTTACAGTTTGGATTGTTCTTTCTGAATAACGTACCCGGTATCTGAGGGTCGCTGGTTTGAATCCCAGTCAAATACTTGCCCTTTCAACCGTATTGGGTGTTATAATGTGACGGTCAATCCCACAATCCATTGGTAAAAGAATATCTCAAGAGTTGGTGGTGGGTGGTGATGACTAGCTGCCTTCTTTCTATTTTTACACTGCTAAATTAGGGACAGTTAGCGTAGATAGCCCTCGTGTAGCTTTGCGCGAAGTTTAAAAAACAAACAAGCAAATTTTCCGAAAACTTTAATATACAATAGTCTACCAAAAGGTCTAACATTTTTTACATGTATTTTAGCATCTTAAGCATCTGGCGTTTCAGTTTTAATGCAGGTGAATTTTCGTGGCGCTGCAGGATGTTATATTCTAGATTCTTGAACTTTTCCTGCGACATGAAGAAAACTCATTCATTTGTTTGTTTGTTGAAGGTTTTCAAGTAAAGCTACTCGCAGGATCCTCTACGTATCACCATTCCTAATTTTGAATAAACTAGAGGGAAAGCAACTAATCAATAGTACCCACCGTCAACTCTTGAACTCCTCTTGTGTGACAAAATAAGAGGATTCGACCTTAACTCGTATAGAGTACTCACAATCTTTAAAATGTGGAGCGTGTTTTTGCGGCAACGGGTCGCGAACCATGAATCATTATATTTGCATTTCGAGCACACAAAATTCTAGGCCACGTCCGGCCCTCAGTCACATGACACACACATTTGAGCGTCACTTTACAAGGTTATTCTAGATCTTTGAACTTTTCGCATGGTATGCGACACGCAACTAGGACAATGAAACATCAGGTCCTCTGCTTTCCTTCAAATATTAAACAGAAAGCATATTCTCATAAGATGTTCAGAAGTTATTTTATTTCTGCCTTCAGTCAGAAGGAAAACAATGTTTCTCTTGAATTACCTAAACAGAAAATAGTGTTAACTACAGAATGCATTTTGCATGATTTAACATGCCACGCGTGCGAGTCTGGCACTATGGCGTTAGAGATGGACAATGAGTCGTTAAATTTACCTGAATATGCGTGTTAAATGTTGTTGTTTTTTTTATCAAAGGTACCGTGACACACAAAGAGCCCGAGAAACAAACTTCCTGCTAATTTGCAGTATTTTCCCGTGACGGTGAAAATTCATACGACACTTTCAACCAATTAGGCTTAAATCACGTGTAAACAATAATGACTTGTTTCAACAACTTTCTTGTTCCAGCATTAGATATTTTTGTTGACGTAATTATTCAAAAGTATGTCAACTCTAATTGAAACCTTTATATATACGTGATGCGGACTAAACATGGGGTTTTTATGTAAAAAATGAGTACAGTTATACAACATGTTGACAAAATAATATGTTTTCACAGCAAGTTGGCGCGAAGTTTAATTATTGATTTATATTTTTGTATGCGTAATATTAAACTCGCATTCATCCAACATGAAGACTGTAATTCATTTCGAAAAGGAATGATGAAAAATTATTAAATTAATAAACTTGAAAACTAAAGATGCCGTAATAAAACACAAATAATAAATAATTCGTTCTTGTAAGGAAGGTTCGTCTTCAGGTTACGAGGGTTACTCCAGAATAAGTTGGTTTTGTTTGTTTGTTTTTTTGAGACATGTTTGAGAGCCAACGAACACAATTAAGAAACGACTAGGCTTTATAGCAGAACGTTAAAAGATGAAGAAAGATGGAGGGAAGAAACTGATTGTGCGTGGACCTAAAGCCTCCGTCAGTGTAGTTTCATAGATTTTATTTTCATCAGATAGCTGAAACGATGAGAAATTTGATGTCAACTGGACAACTCTGTCTACTAAACCAGAATAAATTAAAACTTCCTCCAGATCAAGTGCAAATCAGGTCTTAGAAGGCTACAACTCTATACTGTATTCTGATTAGCTGGGAAAGTAGGTCTATGGAGATTACAACTCTATATTCTGATCAGATGCACGCCGGAAAATTAGGCCTAAAGAGGCTACAATCCTGTCATTTGAATAAGTGTACCTTGAAAAAGTAGTGTTAATCTAAGAACTTTAATTTGTTGGACTGTTCAGACCAATAAACCAGATGGGAAATATAGAAATCTCTTATGTAAGATGGTCATGATTAAGAACTTTTATACGTCATGGTTGTTCGTTTATTTTTGAATTTCGCGCAAAACTACACGAGGGCAAGCCGTCCTTAATTTAGCAATGTAAGACTAGAGGGAAGGCAGCTAGTCATCACCACCCACCGTCAACTCTTGGCTATTCTTTTACCAACTACTAGTGAGATTGACCGTAACATTATAAAGTTCCAAGGCTGAAAGGGCTAGCATGTTTGGTGTGACCTGGATTCGAACCCGTGAACCTCAGATTACGAATCGAGCACCCTAACCACCTAGCCATTCCAGGGCCTATATACGTAATAAATTTACATAATACTGGTCAATTTAAATAAGTATTTTATTTTGAAAATTTGACAGCTTGATTTAAGTAATACAGTAAAATATTTTAGTTCACAATTTATTACTTCAAGTAAACAACCGGGGGCAGGAGTACAGCAAGAAAACAGAAGTTTGCTCATGAAGAAACTCGTTACATGTCAATACACTTATTAAACCAGTGACGTATTCAGTAGTTCCCAATGGAGGAAGGCGCAAACAAAAAGCTCACCATGGATACGCTGCGATAAGCAATGTTAAGAATACACGTATCACGTCAGTCAAGCCTAAGACATATCAAGAACCACATCAAAGTAATAATCGTACTAGAGCATGTCAAGAAATTCACTGTTTTATGCTATTAAACGTGTTTAGCGTAATATGAAACAACATGTCATGAACCCTATTTTACCACACAAATTATTTCCAATTGTATATTTTTTAAACGCAACCTGTTTAATATAACCCTTGAAATAATGTTTCTCATTGTATCTCAATTTACTAACTGCATGGTAGAACTTACGTATCGTTGTTAATACGTACTCGTACAAAAGATTCAGTGTCTGAATGCTACGTGTGCTACGTTACGCCTAAACCGATGGTCGCACTGGCTTTTAAATGGTATCAAACGAATCGTTTTGGTTCCGAGGTTTGTAAGAGATAGAGAAAAAAAAAAAGAAAAGGTAAATATTTTCGTCTTACCTCTTGAAGAACTAGGAATGACCCGAAAGAAAAAAAAAACAAACTCATCTAAACTGCTGGAATGCCAAACGAATCGTCTCAGCCCCGAAGCTTGAACAAACCAATGAGAGAGCCCGGGTATTTGGCGAAAACAGTTTACCCTAAATTTGGCATTGACTTACATTATAGCACGTAAATAAGTAGGCTTACTGATTATCGTTCGTAGCTTGGTTAAAGAAATTTAACTTACATCATAGCACCAATTATCGTTAACTGAAAAGTACAAAATTAGATTCAAGTATTTAATTTGTATCGTAACAGTCCTGTAAACGTGGTACGATAACATTCGATAACTTATTCGGTTTTATACACACGCGGTTGTCACTTCTGTATTTGCTGAATGAAAACATTTTAAAAACGTAGGGTTATTCTGTGTATAAATCGATTACTTTGTTTTAGGTAATGATATACCAAATGTATCCATACGTTTTCGTGACATCACAACTCTTTTAGTCCTAGATACTGAAACTCTGCTGTTTGGAAATTGGTCAACCACAGTAGTTCACCTGTGTAATCAGAACTACAGTAAATGAGACCAATTCCATTTCGCTCCTCTGGACTAAGTCCATGGGTAAAGTGATAGCGTGAGCCCGATGTTAATTCTGTACGTGTGTAGTGGACCAAAGTGTTGAAATGAAAATGAGTTGATCACCAATGTTAATTCTTATCTGCATAGTTTGGTTTGTTTTGAATTTCGCCAAAGTTACACGAGTGCTATTTGCGCTAGCCGTCCGTAATTTAGCAGTGTAAGGCTAGAAGGAAGGCAGCTAGTCATCACCACCCCCCGCCAACTCTTGGGCTACTCTTTTACCAATCGATAGTTGGATTGACTGTAACATTATAACGCCCCCACGGCTGAAAGGGCGAGCAATGTTTAGTGTGACGGGGATTCGAATCCGCGATCCTCGAATTATGAATCGAGTGCCTTAACCACATGGCCATGCTGGGCCCTGTATAGTCCTGTAGATAGATACATTTAATATTAAAAGCCAGATGGTTAGGGTACTGACTCATAATCTGAGGGTCGCAGATTCGAATCCCCGTCACACCAAACATTCCCGCCATTTCAGACGTGAGGGCGTTATAATGTGATTGTCAATCCCATTGTTCGTTGATAAAAAATAGTAGCCCAAGAATTGGCGGTGGGTGGTGATAACTAGCTGCCTTCCCTCTATTCTTACACTGCTAAATTAGGGACGGGTAGCGCAGATAGCCGTCGTGTAACTTTGCGCGAAATAAAAAAAAGAGCAAGTGTAGTCGATGTGTTATTAAAGTCACTATTTTAAAACTTGTGACATCTGTACACCAGTAGTTACGAACCTTGTCGTTCTAGTGTGACTCATACGTATTGTTATTAACATAAATAATTTGTTTAAGGCTGAGTGAGTAAACAACAGTAACACACAAACGTCCCGTTAGTTCTCTTTAAGCCTTACCACGTGAAATATGTGCGAAAGGGGCTTGTTTGAATTTAGCGTGTCTCTATGGTTAGTATAAACTTTAGTTGCGTGTTTCTTATTCTTATTTAAGAGCAGGTTTATGGGTTTAACATGTCTGCTTGTCAAATAAAATGGTGTTATCGGATATTCTGTAATTCGATTGAGAATGAAGTGTAATAGGTTTTTGTTATTTTTGAGGCAGAATGTGGTTACCCTGCTGATCCAGGTTTCTCAAACGTCTACACTTGAAGCGGACAAATAAAACTTGTATTAAAGAATGTATAATATAGATTTCTCATCGACTATTGCACTCGAATATCACACTTCAGATAATGTGAAACATACGAATTTAGAGGTATTTGTATCGATGTGTTTTCCAGTAAGAAAACCGCTACAGTTATAACAACTCTGGAAGTCAGGCTTAATGAATAAAGAATGTTATTTGTTTGTTCCAGTTGAGCACAAAGCTATACAATGTGCTATCTGTGCTGTGCTTTGAAAGAATGTCGAGGTCCAGAATGGCCAAGTGGCTAAGGCACTCGACTCATATAACGTGGGTCGCGGGTTCGAAACCCCGTCACACCAAACATTACTCACCTTTTCAGCCGTGTGGGCGTTATAATGTTACGGTTAATCCCATTATTCGTTGGTAATAGAGTAGCCCAAGAGTTGGTGGTGATGACTAGCTGTTTTCCTTCCAATTTTACACTGCTAAATCAAGGACGGCGAGCGCAGATAGCGTGTGGCTTTGCGCGAAAAACAAACAAACGAATATCGAAATTACGTTTTTAGCTTTATGAGCCTTCAGACTTGCCGTTCATCCACTTGGTGGCGGAAAGAATAACATAATTACCAATAATAACAAGTTAGATATTAGAGTGTATATTTATTAGCTATGCAATGGGTTTTTAGGTATTACAGCGGTAGTCGAAAATTGTACCTCACCTTAGAATTTTAAAAATGAGACAGTTACAAAACCTATTATCAGAACATTATTTGAATCTGTTATTTAATGAAATAAGATATAAAAATGAGGTCGCTAAAATGTACCATAAAAAATGCCAAATGATCGAGTTATTCTTTCGATTCCTCAATGCATCATTCTTCATCAGGTTTCATTCGACTTTATGAAGCAACATCAGAGAATTCATGGATGATGAAAATCCATAGTTACTGTCTGCATCTAGTAGTGTGAAGGTGAACCCTTGTAAAGAAACGACTTAAACCAATGTCTTATTAAAAATACTACTGTGGTTATGCAAACTTATCTCTGAAATTGTGATTTACAACTTCCGAAATAACCACACAGTTAATATAGCTGCAAGATACTATAGCACGGCCGTAACTAGCTGTGAGGTCACCGAGGTCCGGACTGGACATCGGTTAAGCATGCAATTAAATGTAAAGTACTATTCAGTTGCCCTCCCCTTCAGTGGCTCAGCAGTATGTCTGCGGACTTATAACGCTAAACACCGGGTTTCGATACCCGTGGTGAGCAGAGCACAGATAGCCCATTGTGCAGCTTTGTGCTTAATTCAAAACAACAACTATTCCGTTTTACAACCATGTGGAAAAGTTATATAATATGTAAGGCTGATTCTATATGCTTTGTCGGTGTTTGGACATCGGGTGCATTTTCACTTTAGCTGTGGACATAAAACAAGGAATCATAGATTTTAAGATTCAAAGTAATGATATATCAGCTGAAGTTGTTACCAGGTCTTTGATATAGTAGGTCTTGAACGGAGAGAAAACTGCTCTTCGAAAGCGTCTATATGACATGCAAATACTTGTAATTTACAATTTTGTTCTATTGGAGTCTCTTTCAACACATCATATAGTAACCTAAGTTAATTTAGACGTGTGAACAATCCGATGGCATTGCGCCTAAGTCATTGTTCAATATTACACAGCAGAGCAACTGTTTAATGATTGTGTTAAATGTTTCCTTTGTTTTTAATTTCGCGCAAACCTACATGAGGGCTATCTGCGCCAACCGGCCCTAAGCTAGCAGTGTAAGGCTAGAAGGAAGGCAGCTAGTCATCACCACCCACCGCCAACTCTAGGGCTACTCTTTTACCAATCAATAGTTGGATTGATTGTCATATTATAACGCCCCCATGGCTGAAAGGGCGAGCGATGTTTGGTGTGACGGGGATTCGAACCCGCGACCCTCGGATTACTAGTCGAGTGCCTTAACCTCCTGGCCATGCTGGGCCCTGTATAGTCCTGTAGATAGGTTCACAAAGAAAGAGGTAACCTGACGATGACCGAAGAAGGTCGAAGCGTTGTTCGCTCTTCTCAACCCAAACGAGCCGTTTTTGCATATATAAAATAAGCACGTAGTTAGGGCACCAAGGGAATGGGAGCATCCTTGTTTTTATCCCCATCCATAAATAGCCAACAAAATCTTGTCAGATATGCCATTTTTAGACACAAAAATGGAGTTCACATTATATTATCCTTACTTCTTCCTTGTTCCTATCCTGACGTCATAATGCCCCGACCCCGGCCCGGCTCTTTAGTGATATTTTTATAAGACGAAGGAACAATCAGATATAGAAACACAGAGAAAACGATGACAAACTTTTAGGTGTAATTCAACTATTTTGCGACTATAAATTCAGATCAGTACGTTCTATTACGTTTCTGAAAAGCTGGGAAAACAATTGACTGATTGGAGCAGTCTAAAGGCGATAATTCGATCTTTTAGGTCAAATTGCGTAAGATTTCCACACGTATGATAATATGATTCTTAACGTTGTTATGTACACACTATACTACTAGTAGTAATACAGTTATGTAGCACCGTGGTCATACAAAGATACTGTAAAGAACCGACAAATCAACAAAATGAATTTAGGATTGTCTGAAAAGTGCTTGAATTGAACAAGTTCATGTGAGCAAGGTTAGTACTGAGTACTAGGCTTAACGTTAGTGGACTCAGTTGCAGTGTATTAGCATTAGGCCTAACGTTAGTGTTGTTATCTGAGAATTGAGTGAAAATAACGTTCAGCCTAAATACTGTAACTAGTTTAGTGTAAGTACACTAGAAACGCTATTGTAGCCTGGAATAATGAAGTGGACTATTCCCAGTTTAAGGCCGTCGTTTCGGAGTTGCCTTCGCATCTAGGCTTGCAGATAAAGTTTCAGACATATGCCTATTTCGTTAATGTATGGTTTGTTGGCTCATCTAAAGTCAAAACTGAGCTCGAAGTTGAAGTTACAACTCATTATTCAGATATATGATTAGGATTAAGGTAGTTTAGCCTAGGCCTAACCCAGTATTTAGTAGTTCAATATGCAGTACAGTTTACAATTGATTATATGTTATGTATGTGTACCAGTACAGAATGATCACTGTGTTTATAGGCTACTACAGTATGTGTTGTTGATCACTAATTGTTTAGGAATACTTTTTTGCTCACAATGGATTTGTATATTACCATTAACATTGCTTCTTGCATACAGCTATCATAGCAACAACCTTAATGAAACTTTTGCAATGAATGAAAACTAATTCTTCTAAAATGGATTGAAGCCAGTCACGAATGGTTTTCAACCAATCAAAATGCAGCAACTCAATAAAGGTATTTTTGAATTTATGTTTATATGCTGATAGACCTAGGTCCTAGGATAACTTTCTGATATTTTTTGTCTAAATGCAGACCTAGAGTTTAGTATGTTTGACTGTCTTACCAACGTTTTTATTTATGAACTTCAGTGTTTTTTTAATCATTATAACTATATATGATCCATATTCTTTTGTGTTTTTTAAAATTTTTGTTTCTGTATTTTTCAGACTGCAAGATGAAACGTGTTCAATTAAGTTGTGCACAAAAGCGAAAACTGGCAAAAAGAACCAACAAAAGGCTTTGGATTTTGTGGTCAAGACTGGAAAACTGACTAATTTTTTTTCACTCAACTTACATAACATGATTTTCCAAATCAAAACTCATCGCCGCCATCAGAAATCACTTGTACTTCATCTGACTCTTACAAGATTGAAGTTGAACCAAGCTCCACATATACAGGTACCGCTTTGTCCACTTCAAGGTCAGAACACCATGATGACGTTGAGGTGTCACAGGCTGGCTCAACTAGCACAAGTCTCACAACTGATCGCACTTTGGCTGTAAATTCTCCTGATATCTCTAGAGTTAATGTTGATGCAAGTTGTTTCACAAGACAGTCTGAAGTTGAGATAATTGCTGAAAATGAAAATATACTGAACTATGGTAAAATGCTTCAGTCTACAAAAGATGAAGAAACTAAAGCAAAATATCCAGGGTTGTGGCTCAGTTTCTCTGCTGATAATGTGGCTTATTGGATTGCTTGTGGACCCACTGATTGTCAACATCACAATGGGTCATCTGGCAAATCTTGTCGGACTTTCAATAGTGACAAACCAACGAGATACTGTTCGCAAAAAACTTTTATTTTGGGTGAGCCAATGGTGAATAAAACAAGAGAGAACGTTTATTATATTTACCATCAGCAGGGTCAATTTATTGCTTTGTTTGTAAACTTTTTGCCACTAAATTTTCCTCGCGTTTTGTTGAAAGAGAAGGTTTCAGTGACTGGAGAAATACTATTGTAGTTGATCATCATGAAAGAAGCACTACTCACCAAGACTCTGTGCTAACATACTTAACTCACAGACAAGGTTTAGGCTTACGACAAGAGTTGGAAAAACAAGTTAAAGAAGAGTGCAATTACTTGGAACATGTCTTGGAGCGTGTAATAGCTGTTATTCGTACGTTAGCTGAACATGGCCTGGCTTTTTGAGGAATAGATGAAAAATTTGATTCACTGCAGAATGGGAACTTTTTATAGCTGCTTGAACTAATAAGTCAGTTTGATCTGTTTTTTAACAGGACACATTTCGAAATATGGAAATTATGGAAAATAAAAATCCTTCTTACTTGTCCAAAACCACCTGTGAAGAACTCATTGAACCAATTGTTTAAAAGGTCCATGCATTCATTGTTGATGAAGTAATTTATTCTGGTTATTTTAACTTGTCAGTTGACTCAGTGCTGGATCTATCACATATAGATCAGTTAAGTGTTGTACTTTGATATTTTAAAATGAGAAGCCTACTAAACGATTTTTAACCTTTCTGGAACTGAAAAGCCATACCGGTGAGGAAATGGCAAACTAGGTATTGCAGTACTTTTGTGAAGTTTGCAAACTTTAATTTTTGAAAATGTAGGAGTCAGTCTTACGGCAATGCTGCTAACATGTCTGGGCATTATAAGGGGATGCAGCAAATGATTTTAGAAGTAAATAAGTTTGTCATAAATATGCCCTGTGCAGCCCATTCACTACATCTAGTGGGCTGAAGTGCTGTTGACTGCTGTCATTCACTAAATCTGGTGGGCCGAAGTGATGTTGACTGCTGTCATTCACTACATCTGGTGGGCCGAAGTGATGTTGACTGCTGTCATTCACTAGATCTGGTGGGCTGAAGTGATGTTGACTGCTGTCATTCACTACATCTGGTGGGCTGAAGTGATGTTGACTGCTGTCATTCACTAAATCTGGTGGGCCGAAGTGATGTTGACTGCTGTCATTCACTACATCTGGTGGGCCGAAGTGATGTTGACTGCTGTCATTCACTACATCTGGTGGGCTGAAGTGATGTTAACTGCTGTCATTCACTAAATCTGGTGGGCCGAAGTGATGTTGACTGCTGTCATTCACTACATCTGGTGGGCCGAAGTGATGTTGACTGCTGTCATTCACTACATCTGGTGGGCTGAAGTGATGTTGACTGCTGTCATTCACTAAATCTGATGGGCCGAAGTGATGTTGACTGCTGTCATTCACTACATCTGGTGGGCCGAAGTGATGTTGACTGCTGTCATTCACTACATCTGGTGGGCTGAAGTGATGTTGACTGCTGTCATTCACTAAATCTGATGGGCCGAAGTGATGTTGACTGCTGTCATTCACTACATCTGGTGGGCCGAAGTGATGTTAACTGCTGTCATTCACTAAATCTGGTGGGCCGAAGTGATGTTGACTGCTGTCATTCACTACATCTGGTGGGCTGAAGTGATGTTGACTGCTGTCATTCACTACATCTGGTGGGTTGAAGTGATGTTGACTGCTGTCATTCACTACATCTGGTGGGTTGAAGTGATGTTGACTGCTTGCTGTCAAGTGACAATTGGTTTTTCTCTGCATTTTTTTCAACCTCAACCAACCAGTGGAAAATTCTTAAAGCTTGTCTTGGAAATAAAAGTGTGTTAAAATCCTTCTTTGATACCAGACGAGAGACACATGCTATAGCAACAACAGCAATTTTGAAGTCTTTCTTTAAGATATTGGAAGCTTTAGAATGTCTAGTTGAAGACCAGTCACAAAAGGGAAACACTAAAAGAGAAGCAGACAATATTGTAAATAAGATGCAAGAGCTAGAATTTGTTTTTATGTTGATCATATGGGATGAGATTTTGCAAAAGTTTCATAAAGCAAGTCAAGTTCTGCAAAATGAGGATGTGAACTTAAAAACACGTGCAGATCTGTACGGGTCATTAGCTGACCAACTACGTACTTTAAGAGATGACTTTGAAACACTTGAAGCAGTAGCGAAGTAAATACTACCAGATATTGATTATAATGCAGCTTAAACTTACAAATGTGTCAGAAAGAAGGTACTCAGTGACGGATATGCACAAGAAATAGATCTGAATGTCAGAGATAAATTTCGTATCACCACCTTCTACACAATTGTTGACAAACTAGAAACCCAGATGAGAAGAAGAGGAGAGGTGTACAAAGAAATATCAAACAGATTTTTCTTCCCTAAGTGATGAGCCAAGTGATGTAACTTCATCTGCTGAAACTGAAAGGTGCTCTCTGTGTTCCCAAAAGCTAATTGATCCTTACCCAGAGGACCTGGACACTAATCTCTCTGTCGAGCTTCAGCAGTTTCACTCATATGTGCGCCATAAGTTCAGTGCAACAAAAACTGTAAAAACCAGATTCAGTCATGCTGAACTGTATAAAATAATTTCAGTAGACAAAATTGAGTGCGCGTTTCTAATCGTAGACATTGCATTGCGTATATTGTTAAAATTAATGGTCACAAATTGCACGGCTGAGCGTCCATTTTCTCAACTCGAGCATATTAAAAATCCCAACAGAACAACTATGCGACAAGACAGGCTGGATGCCTTGTCTCTGCTAAGTATAAAGCAGATTTGTTACGCCAAATTAGTTTTGAGGACTTGATCAAAGACTTTGCAATTAAAAATCTAGAAGAAAACATTTTAAAATTTAAATAAATATTAAGGAATAAGTAAATAATTTGCTTACAGGGTATTAAGCTCAAAGTGTGAATTTGTTAACATCAAAATGAGAATTTGTTGAATAAAAGGGTTTTGAGTAAATTTTTCATTTTTGTTAACATCAGAGTGTGAATTTGTTAACATCAAAATGAGAATTTGTTGAATAAAAGGGTTTTGAGTAAATTTTTCATTTTTGTTAACATCAGAGTGTGAATTGTTAACATCAGAGTGTGAATTTGTTGAATAAAAGGGTTTTGAGTAAATTTTTCATTTTTGTTAACACCAATGTGTGAATTTGTGAACATCAAAATGAGAATTTGTTGAATAAAAGGGTTTTGAGTAAATTTTTCATTTTTGTTAACATCAGAGTGTGAATTTGTTAACATCAAAATGAGAATTTGTTGAATAAAAGGGTTTTGAGTAAATTTTTCATTTTTGTTAACATCAGAGTGTGAATTGTTAACATCAGAGTGTGAATTTGTTGAATAAAAGGGTTTTGAGTAAATTTTTCATTTTTGTTAACACCAATGTGTGAATTTGTGAACATCAAAATGAGAATTTGTTGAATAAAAGGGTTTTGAGTAAATTTTTCATTTTTGTTAACATCAGAGTGTGAATTTGTTAACATCAAAATGAGAATTTGTTGAATAAAAGGGTTTTGAGTAAATTTTTTCTTTTTGTTAACATCAGAGTGTGAATTGTTAACATCAGAGTGTGAATTTGTTGAATAAAAGGGTTTTGAGTAAATTTTTCATTTTTGTTAACACCAATGTGTGAATTTGTGAACATCAAAGCGAGAGTTGTTAACTCAGAGTGAAAACAAATATACAGTAAAAATAATTATTTTTTATTATCATTAATCAAACAAGTGATTTCCCTCATCATTTTTAAATTAAAGGCCTCAGTCATTGTTTGATTTTGATCCATGCTGAATCTGTTAAATAAATAAAATAAAATAAAGTTTTTATTTAATATAATTGTGGGGTCTGGTCTGGGAGAAAACTGAAGAATGGATATAAATTTTCAAACTTTTATTTCACTTTCAGCACTTATTGAGTCTTAATGTCTTGTCAGTTAAGCAATGGAGGGGCTGAGGGGGGCACCATCGTTGGGCTGTGCTTATGGCATCAGTTGCCCTTAATCCGGCCCTGTGTAAACCACTTTTTGAAAGTTACTGAGGTGTGATTATAACTAATTATACCTGTTGTAGCATATTCGTGTTAGGTCTATTATGAAATATAGTAAGTTTAATACCGATATCTGCATACGTATAAATGTTGTTGTTTTGAATTAATAACAAAGCTACACAATGGGCTATCTGTGTTCTGCTCAACACGGGTATTGAAACCAGGATTCTACTGTTGTAAGTCCGCAAACATATCGCTGTGCCAGGGGCGCTGTGTGTAATTGTATTGCCTTTTCTATGTCCATGTAATGACTTCGAAAGGTGTGAACGGATTTTCAAAAATGGTATGGAGGTTCATTAGGTCCCTGTGGGTATACATGAGTTCAAAAATGGTATGGAGGTTCAATAGGTCCCTGTGGGTATACATGAGTTCAAAAATGGTATGGAGGTTCATTAGGTCCCTGTGGGTATACATGAGTTCAAAATGGTATGGAGGTTCATTAGGTCCCTGTGGGTATACATGAGTTCAAAAATGGTATGGAGGTTCATTAGGTCCCTGTGGGTATACATAAGTTCAAAAATGGTATGGAGGTTCATTAGGTCCCTGTGGGTATACATGAGTTCATAAATGGTATGGAGGTTCATTAGGTCCCTGTGGGTATACATGAGTTCAAAAATGGTATGGAGGTTCATTAGGTCCCTGTGGGTATACATGAGTTCAAAAATGGTATGGAGGCTCATTAGGTCCCTGTGGGTATACATGAGTTCAAAAATGGTATGGAGGTTCATTAGGTCCCTGTGGGTATACATGAGTTCAAAAATGGTATGGAGGTTCATTAGGTCCCTGTGGGTATACATAAGTTCAAAAATGGTATGGAGGTTCATTAGGTCCCTGTGGGTATACATGCGTTCAACAATGGTATGGAGGTTCATTAGGTTCCTGTGGGTATACATAAGTATTTTCAGTTTTGCGGTTTTTAAGGACGTTTTTGCATTCTTTTACTATTGCATATAGGGAAGCAACTTTTTATGTACTGAGGTAACCTTTCATTAATTTCGTATTTACGTAAATTCCAGGCAAGGGAGGGGTACTTCAGTTAGTAGCTAAATATAGTTAATAAACTACGTTGTTTGTATAACATGTTTGTATTGTTCATTCAATTGTTCACTGTTACACTATTGATAATCAGAAACATTTTTATAGTATATAAGTACCAGCATTGCTTAACGCAAACCAGAGTTTATTACGAGACATTTCCAAGTTAAATTTAAGTTGATTAGTGAACTTGTAGGATATGGACAGCTACTGATGAACCTAATAGCGAAATACTGAGCTAATAAAGTTGCATCATAGAGATATAGGTAGTAATTTTATTTCTATATTGTAGTTTTCGCCTGACAATGACGTATTTCTGCTAAAACTAAAATTTAAAAAAGTTTTTTTATGCAATAGGCCTAATATACTAATGTGTTACAACATGTATAACTATAAAACAATAGTTTAAAATATCAATTAGCCACAACTCACCTTTTCCCTGGTCAATCCAGCTTCATGTTTCTGTAATTCGGATTAGAAAAGTTTAATACAAGATCCATAAATTATGTATCACATTTATTCATTTGTACATCTAGTGTGATGGGGTATTTGTGTTGTTTTCACTAAGTAAATCTCGAAAATGAATTAAAAATATTAAGTCAAACAATCTAGTCTTGATGAGTTGTTTCCAACTGAATATAGCTGGACAATGTGGAAATCTAATAAACGCCCACAAAAAAGACTAAGAGACGAGAAATTAATTAAAATTGTGAATGTAAGGATTTTTTTTCTAAAAGGTGGCGCTATGGGTACGTTGTTCGGGAAGTAGTCTATTACCTGTTTTAGTTAGGTATGTGTTCGATATACAATATGGATGTGTATAAAAATGTAAGTACGAGTTCGTGTGTGCGTTTTATTTATTAATAAACTGTTTAGTATTTATGAATAGAAGTTTAATAAAGGACAACAGAGCACACTATTTACAGACGCCGGTGAGCGCTTGATCTCGGAAGGCGTGGCTGTCTAGTTGGACGAGGCCTTTATTCAGATATGTATCAGTTTTGAAGACTTGTAAATTATTGATATAAATATGAAAGGAAAATATCAAAATGTACTAAAATTATCAGAAGTCTTTGATTAACCTCTACAACTGCTATTTGGGAGGAATGATATGAAGGACTGGCAGTATTTTATCATTCTACCCTCACGTAAGTATATAATGCATGCAATATTTGCAACCTGCTAAGATGAGTCGAGACTCTTTCCTATCGGAAAATAGCTGCACGCGATCTGTGAATCAAACGGGTAATTTTCTGTTCCATATTCGCTACTGACAGTCTTTCACTGTTCCTGACAACCTCGACTTACAAAACTATTCATGTAAAGCTTTCAAGACGCGAAGTTCCAGTTGTTTCTCACCCTGGTATCGTAGTTATAAGCTCTTGACTTACATGTCCGTTTCAATTAAGCGAAATTCGCTTTTCTACCTCCCTCTCATACACTCTTAGCTGAGGAAATCAAACTCGTTTGGCGATAACTTTTAAGTAACTTGTATGAAAAGGTTGAAAAATAAAACCACACTAATATAGTAGTATACAAAAACAGTTTCCATTTGTTTGCTAAGTAATCTTTTACGTATAGCGGATGTCATAACCTGGCCTGCAAGTTTAGTCATAACAACGATATATTGTTTACCATACAGACGAACTAAACTTGCTGTGGTTCAAAAGGCGGGAAAAGTAGACGACTTTTTGGCAGTCGGAAATAGCCAGGTGACGAACTGTAAACCATTGTCAGAGCAACAGTGCTACGAGAGGTTAATAGTGGGTGGTGTGTTTTGTTACCTAGGCAACGAGCGTATTATTTCCTCTGTGTGAAGTTTCAAAGCGAATTATACTAAACATCGTTTCGTGCACCCTACTAGGGTACAAATGACTAGTAAATAAGCTTTCGAAAGTGTCGTAGGATTTGAGAAATGAAAATAATGACTTCCATAACGACATATATATACATTGTACTTTTCATGTCTTTTAAAGTTAATGCGATACCGCATGAATAATACATAATCGAGGGCTTAATTTTGCAATACAGATGTGATAAAATGTTCAACAATTATTCATGCGCAAAATTACAGTGAAATTAATTAAGAAACACGACTTTACCCCAAATACATGTTTTAGTTCAGACAAGTTCGTATAAATTTCATGGTAAAAGCCTGGAAGAAAACATGTTTATAACTCAATGTCAAAAATACCAAAATATGCAGGCAATAAATATATTGTACAATTAAAGTATACGGTTAGAAATTCCTTTTTTAAGTACATTGTGTTACTATATTAAAAATAAAAATGCCTTTTTTTGCTCTCACTGTACCTTTAAATCTTTATTAAAATGTCTCTTCAGATTTTTTTTACTTGTAGTAATATGTCAAGTAGAATTTGGGTTGTCACTTTCTTTAGTTGTGTTTATTCTTAAAAAAAGTGCTCGGATTTATGTATTTGGTTTGAATTTCGCGCAAAGCTACACAAGCGTTATCTGCGCTAGCGGTCCCTAATTTAACAGTGTAAGCTTAGAGGTAAGGCAGCTAGTCATCACCACCCATCGCCAACTCTTGTGCTACTCTTTTACCAACGAATAGTGGTATTGATCGTCACATTATAACGCCCCCATGGCTGAAAGGGCGAGCATGTTTAGTGTGAGGTCGAGTCGAACCAGGAACCTTCAGATTACGAGTCGAGTGCCTCAACAACCTGGCCATGCCGGACCGGTAGTTGTGGTAATACTCTAGAGTACACATATTCGTACATTTCTGTATTGTATTCATATTGTCGGAAATGCTCAAATTATCGTATTTTTTTGTTATAGTCGCACTTCATGAATTAACACAGTTTATGTGCTCATTTATTTTCGTGTTTTTACGACATATAATTGAAATTATGGGATCCATCTTGTTTTTCGACTGTCGGTAAATTATGCACGTTTTTATTTTTTACAAAATCAAAGAAATAAAAGAACAATTTTGCAAAACATGCAGTTTTCTCCAAGGAACATAAAAGGTTTATTTAATTAATCACAGAAGGTTACACAACAAGTAGCTGGTGGGTGTGGAAGTACACCTTTTCCTGCTATGTTAAGAAATTAAGAATATGTGTTTGTATGTAATACTGAAGTACATGGTTCGATAGATTCGGTATTTCCAACAAATGGGGTGATACGAAGTTCATCAGCTCTTATTAAAGTCGATTCCTATATAAGATGATTTAAATTAGCCATATATCTTAGGGGTGACGACAGTGAGCAGCACAATAACTTCTGTCCAACTCTTTGAACCGAAGAGCAACATTGACTGTCACTCTTATAATACATTTAGAGCTCAAAGTCCGATCGTGTTCAGTGACATGGCAATCCAAACCTTGAACCTTCCTTAATCTGGCATTTTAATCACTAGGCTACGCTCGCTACGTTAGATAGTTTAGTAAGAAAAACAGGACTGTGCAACTGAAGTGAAAATCCGTATGTAGATAAGGGAACAGACGGTTAGGCCAATAAACCGTTAGCATTCTTCTAGTGAATTGTTAATTAAAACTTAAATTTCTTAGGAACTGAGCGATTCGCTAAACATAATACAGCGCAGAGCTTATGTTAAAATATATATTTATTAAAAAAACATGGACACCGAGCATACATGCTGAGGTTAAAACACAATGAATATCACGGCAGCTAACCAGATAGATGGCTAATTTAAATAATCTTATAGAGAAATCGACTTTAAGAGCTGATGAATTTCGTGTCAGATCTATCTTCCCAGATCGTATGAAAGTCGCCCCTCGGCGAGCACAGTGGTAAGTCTACAGATTTACAAAAGTAAAATTAGAGGTTCGATTCCCCTCGGTGGGTTCAGCAGATAGCCCGATGTGGTTTTGCTATAAGAAAACACACACGCACGTATGAAAGTCAGACTTGTTTAAATATATCAGTGTGGTGCACGTGGCGAGCCGCATTTGACTCAATGGCAGAGTTTATCCAGCTCACGCTCTTATTAAAGGTCATATCATATTGAAAATGCACGCCCATCCTAGTGAATCTTACGAGTAATAATTTATAATCACATAGTCCAGCCCTCCATGGGTTGAAGGTGGCAACCAACAACAAAAAAAGACTTACTAGACCTAAACTTCAGACTGTAGCGTTGTGCAAATTCGTTGTATAGCATCAGCAAATTACTTGGATGTGAATTTTTATATAAATTATTCCTAGCTTAATGAAAAATATTTATTACCTTCGCAAAAAGATTTATTCTGTGAAAAAGCTCTGAATTTCAGAGCTAGTGAATCAGGTTTAAATCCTAAAGACTCTAAAAAATTCCCTACAGATTAAGCTGGGAGTTCGTTATAAAAGTGACACTAATTTCCTTAGCGTGGACATTGGGTGTTAAGTCACTATAAATTAGCAGATTTTTCTCTGATCAATAACTCTATTAGTGTCGGTGATTTTTCTCTGATAAATAGCTCCATTAGTGTCGGTGATTTTCCTCTGATCAATAGCTCCATTAGTGTCTGTGATTTTGCTCTGGTCAATAGCTCCATTAGTGTCTGTAATTTTCCTTTGGTCAATAGCTCCATTAGTGTCGGTGATTTTTCTCTGATAAATAGCTCCATTAGTGTCGGTGATTTTCCTCTGATCAATAGCTCCATTAGTGTCTGTGATTTTGCTCTGGTCAATAGCTCCATTAGTGTCTGTGATTTTTCTCTGGTCAATAGCTCCATTAGTGTCTGTAATTTTCCTTTGGTCAATAGCTCCATTAGTGTCGGTGATTTTCATCTGGTCAAGAGTTCCATTATTGTCAGCGACAGATAACTTAAGTAGTTTTCCATTAAGTGAAAAATACAGCTACTTCGTAAATTAATGAGTTTTTGTTTGTTTCGTTGTTTTAAGCGTAATGCGGCACCTTTAGCTCTGAGCGGTGTTCTCACCACACGGATATAACTTTGGTTTTTAACATTACAAGCTCTCAATTTTAACCATTGAGCCACTAGAGAGATCACAAACTTTTCAATTAGTGCGAACTTTTAGTGTTTTTTTTTATTATCACGTGTTGATATTCTGTCACTGTTATCACATCTACCAAATGTTGATATTCTGTTACTGTTATCACGTCTACCAAATGTTGATATTCTGTCACTGTTATCACATCTACCAAATGTTGATATTCTGTCACTAAACTTTCTTTATCATGTTTCTGTTTCACAAACATTCGTAACATTCTTAGGTTCCCCTTGATGAAAAGTTCAACCGAAACCTCCCTAGGATAATTTTAAACTGACGGATAACTGTGTCCGGCATGACCAGGTGGGTGAGGCACTCGACTCGCAACCGAGGATCGCAGGTTTGAATCCCGTCACACCAAACATACTCGCTCTTTCAGCCATGGGGACGTTATAATGTACGATCAATTCCACTATTCGTTGGTAAAAGAGTAGCCCAAGAGTTGGCGGTGGGTGGTGATGACTAGCTGCCTTCCCTCTAGTCTTACACTGCTAAATTATGGACGGTTAACGCACATAGCCCTCGTGTAGCTTTGTGTGAAAATTCAAAACAAACCAAACTGTGCTCCGACTTTACTGGTCCATCAAAGGTTATTTGGAACATAAAAAACAGTGCGAAGGTAATTTGATTTTTAACATTCATCTCATTTGTGGCTCTAAAGACTTATAACGCTAAAACCGGGGCTTAATAGTATCCATGACGGACACAGTTCATTTCGCTTATTAAGTGGGTTTTTGTTTAATAGTGAAAAAAAAAACTTTAACAATTAACCCTTAAGTGTAGTAACCTCACCTTCGGATAGTTCGCTGAAGCAACGAAAATCTCTCTAAAATATTTTATTGTGTTAGCGGTATGTAGCGAAATATCAGATAGATATTAATAATAAACCATTGTCTGTATGTTATGTGTTTAAATAAAGCTGGCCATTCTAATCGTGATTGTATCTGGCTGGTTGGTTTGGTTGTCGTCTAGACCAAAGTTGCACAATAGACTACGGGAATCAAACCCCGACTTTTAGCGTCTTAATCCTGCTACTTATTGCTGAGCCACTGGGGTTTCTTGACTGTAAGTAGTGGGTTCTTTATAACTTTTCTTTGTACGAAAGTTTCAATAGGCGGCGGTAGCTGCTTGAAGTACAAAATTATATCTTTAACTTGCTGTTTATGTAACCTCCTAGTCATTTAGTGTGTGTGTGTCTGCGGACGTATACTGCTAGAAACCTGCTTTCGATACCCGTGGTGGGCAGAGTACAGATAACCCTTTGTGTAATTTTGCGCATAATAATAAAACAACTAACAGTAAACCCCTCCCCGATGGGATGCGGTGAGCTTACGGACTTACAAAGTTAGAATCTAAGTGCTCTATTACCCGTGGTGGACATACCAGATAGTCTCAAAGGCAAGTAAACTGTTAAAATAACTAACACTAATTTAACTGGAGTTGTTTATTATGATAAAGTTTAATTCAGACAGGAAGGAAGTATATCGTTGTACGAGATGTTTGAATGTTGTTTAACACGTGTGACTAAATTACAATATTAACTTGAAAGTTTTATGTAAGACGTACTTGACGTATACAGGAACTGTAATTAGTTAAGTTGTGCACAATTACGCAAGCCACATTTCGAATAACAATGGAAAACATTACGTTTAAGGCTTTGCGAAAATCGGTGTTTTGTCCGGTGCCGTTCTGGCTCTGTTATGTTCCCAGGGTTAACAATGTACACTTTTCCCGGAGATACGGCCCGACCGTTGGCTACAGCTGACCGAAGGAAGGGTGGAGATTCCCGTGTCGGGCACACGAGCGCTCACCCATAGCCTCAAACAAAGGGAGAAGCCAATCTGTTATCCCCAAATTAAGCTGAATTGCTGAATTAAAGGGTGGGCCTTGCGCACGTGATCAAAGTGGAGTTAACTTGTTGAAGGTTGGATTAAATGGT